>NW_025941130.1:0-22166 GCF_000764305.2 Hyalella azteca | reverse complement strand
GTTATATAGTGACATATTGCGTCTTGAATTTATGCTCTTGGAGCTTTAATTTTGATTACCAAGTACCTAACAGCTATTTATTCCTTTCATTCGATAGAATAACTGCGTATTCGGTGGGGAACAACCTTCGTTCTATCTTTGGTGACTTTTAGCGACACTTTACGATACACAGAGCCTTCCGTCTGTCAGGGTGTGTAAAAGGTGTAATGCTTTGCTTAAGTGAATGTATTTGATTGAAACTTATTTGAGACACTGGAATACTACTACTGTAATGCTGAATTGTAAAATTTATTAGATATTTTTTTGCTTCTACAGTTATGTTAGGCCGGGTTTATTCGTCAGCATAACGGCGATAACCTGTAACTGAACCGCTGCCAAGCGTTAAATTCGGGACTTGGTTCAATCCTTGATGTTTGTGAATACGTCTGCTTTCTCAAGATTTGGACCAGTCATCTCTGAAATAAAAGTTCCATTTGTTTACTGTTTTTGTATTAAGCCTAACAATTATGACCCTTCACGGCCTGCATCAGAGAGGAGAAAGCTTGTACATATAAAAATCAATGTATTGAGGAGCTTCATATGCCTCATTCGTTGTTATTTCATGATGTTATATACACCATCTGTATCACAAGGTCGAACTGACTCGTAGCGACAATATTGGAAGTTTACAATTACTTCAACCTCAAAATAATTTCTGACGAAGCAGAACTGGGTGCTGAATTACGCTTGCATTTACCTGCAATTCTTCCGGGCTCTGTAAACTCTTAAATAGTTTCCGTGTTACATCGTTAGCAAATCAAATGACCGATATGTTCCCCCGGTATTGTAAGTTGCCACGTGCTCTAGAAGCACGAGCTCTCAACTGAAAAAATTAAGTCGATGTCTAACAATGAGACTTCTTCTTATATTGCACAAACGCTTCTTTTCAAGTTCAACGCTTTATTACAAGTCTCTCTACGTAACTGGTTATTTAAAAACTATTATCAACTATATATCATTCAAGAACGAATCAGTTTGCAGGTTCATCAATATAACTACTGAGCACATGAGTTGAAGTCGGAAAGTTAGGGTACGATTTCAGGTTTAACTGAGTTATTCATGGTGTTAGGAGCTATATGGTATACATCAACTGAGTTCGATATCGCGATTGTCTTGCGTACAGACAATATTGATACAGTTTATTAGTTCGTGTAATAAGTTATTGACGTGATGAATTACAAATACAAATTACATAAACAAAACTTCATTTTTTTTGACAGAAATTGTATTTCATAGGTAACCAAATTGTCAGTCGAAAACAATAATGTATATAAAGTCAGCGATTTATTAACTATAGATTGATTAAGTCGGTAAAAACAATATAAATATTTGAGTTATTGAATGTTACACATATACATTCGCTGAACAAAAAGATTAATTTTAGTACTTTCTTAAACGATATTATTATAATGTTAATGAAATAAACCTGAAATGGTAGCGTACTTTGTAACTAAAAATATCAATCTACAGTCTGGAAGATAGGGAACATAGAGCTTCTAATTACTCTAAATTAGGGAAACTCTTGGAGAACCAGCCTCTACGGATCAAACAGAATTATTTTTTTATGATTCTTCTAACCTAAAATTCATTTTAGTAATAATTTGGGGTAAAGGAGGCAGAAATGATGCATGTTAGTCAAGACAAGTTACCCTAAATCGTTTTACTTCAGTTTAAGGCTATCTTACACTATTGAGTGGGAGAAATTTTATATCAAATAAATGAGAAATTTCAATACGACCATGAGTAAACCTATGTAAAAATTCCGTCCGTCTAATATGATTATTAATCATTATATAATAAATATTTTGAAGCAAAATAAAAACAATTGATTTTCAATTCCTTGTATTATGAATCTCTTACTGTGCCATCCCAATTCATAGACTGAAATCTAAATATACTTTCAATTCATTCCCGATTATCCACGGGATAATTCAGGGTTTACAAGTACTTCCAACATTAACACCAAATTGCGTTCGACGGAGGTATGGAAATAAATTCAAGCCCGCTATTACTGAGCATGTCCGACATAGACATTTTTACAAGCATAACTGAATTAGTGACATCACCAGTCCGACTGTTGTATCACCTCATCTACAGCAACACTACGAACGCTCAGCGGCTGCCACAGAGAACAGAAAAATTATACGCCTAACAGTAAATGCTTACATAAGAACAATGTGTCTCGCCTGTTATTATTTACTGGCGTCATATACAACACCTAAATTCTGACATCAAGCTGACTTGTATCGACAATTAAGAGAGGCTGGTAATTTTCAGCTACTTCAATCTCATGCGATTTTTTGAAGAAGCTGCAACTGTTTGCTGGATTAAGCTTCCATTTAACTGCAATTATTAGGAGCTTGTAAGGCTGTTATATAATTCAATAGAATAATTAATAGTGTTCCACGCATTTCTATGTTATGAAATCAAATGTCATATGTTTGAAGTGCCAGTTTAGATATGTTACTCTTATACTCTGATGCGTGCCTCATGCTCTATGATCAAGACTTCGCAACTAATGAATATAGTCTACGGACAACTCATCGTGAGTTTTGATTGCCCGTGGTACCCAAAGTGCGCAGTCTCTCCGAGTTCAACGCCTCACCATACAAATAAAAATTATGGTATGTAAAATCGATTAGAATTGTTAATAGCAGATATAGAAAATCATATATTGTAATATAAGATTTTCTTTAGTTCGCAATCACCTATTATCTCAATTTATATGTAATACATTTCGTCAATGCAACGATAAAGAATACATGTCGCCAGAGGTGGGCAGTAGCGCGCTACATGTAGCGGCCGCTACTAGCGGCCGCTACATTTTCAGTAGCGGTAGCGGTAGCGGCTCTACATTTAAGGCAATGTAGCGGTAGCGGTAGCGCCCGCTACATATTTAAGTAGCGATACGAGGAATTGCCGCTACAGCGCTACCGCTACATTTATAGATAAAGCCTTTAGATTTTACATAAGGGGACCGGCTACCCTCCAACAAAACTTTTTTGTTTACAGACGGATCGTTTTGAAACTTGGTACACATATGTAAAACAGAAATCTCAGACCTTTTTGTTCATGTAAATTAAAAAAAAAATGAAAGAAAATATGGAATTAATAGAAAACGGCATATAAGGGGTACTCTAAAAATTTTTTATAACTTTTGCAAATTACTTGTTACAATGTCGAGACACATGTCATTCGATTTGTAACAACAATATCTAGCGACTGAAGAGCCCCGATTTTTTATTTTCTTCATCGTTTTTTTCGCGTTAATCCCATTTTTTCACATTTTTACCCCCCATCTTCCATCCCCTCCCCTATATAAGTCAAACCATGCACATATTAAAAAAATGCTTCTAGAGTCGCTAGGTATTGTTTTTACAAACCGAATGGTATGTCTCTCATTGCCGTAGCTTGAAAACTGTTGGAGTTATATTTTTTAAGATGGCTTTTTTTGGATTTTTAAATTGTTCAGGGGAGCCAAATAAAGTAAAATTCATTGAAAACAGAAGAATATGCCCAAAATCCCACTCCTCGCTCGCGTCACAGCTCAGTGACCCTCGGAGTCGGTGTAGGCCACCATCAGAGGCGTTAAGGTCGGGGCCCTGATCATTGACATGAAACCATTCCCTGTTTTTAATTAATAAAATCAATTCTTTTTTTTTGTTGGAATGGTGAGTGTGGGAGGCCTTAAAAAAAAGTAATTCTGGTATATCATCCCAACGTCGCTCGGAAGTAATTACCTAACTAATGGTTGTTTATTCTAATGATTAGTGTTACTCGCTATTCCGCCCTATTGGTCTCCTTGAAACATCAATGCTCAGAACACATGATAGTATGAAACATTTTAATCATATATAAATGATAAATATTTATCTACCGATTACGAGCAGCAACACGCAGCATACCAATCAGCGGGGCTATATACACAAAAGGAAATATCAAAATATTGTTTTAGTATTCGGTTCTAATCTGCTATGAAGGCAAACAAAAGAAGTTTGCTTTTGCTACCATACCATGGGCCCTACTATTTAATTATCAGTCATACTTTTGTCCTTACTTTTATCAGTCGTAAAGTCTCGGAATGTACGCTCTTCAGTGATTGTTCTGTTTGCTGACGTGCAGCTTGGTTCCTGTTTTAATAATATCGGTCTTATGAATTATAGCAAATTTGATTTTCCAGCTTTGGGAAATGTTTACCTTGTTGATGGGTTCAGCGCCGAGAGACCTGCGGAATGTCTTGGCATTGCCTAACTGAACTGAAGCTTTTGAAGCTGCAAAAGAACCAATGTTGACTCGTCACCATAGAGATATGAATTTGATTAATTAGACACTTATGATAATAAAATGAAACATGATCAATTCCCCAAATTCTTTGAATTGTTAAATAAATAAATATACTTCTAGAAGAAAAGATTTTGAAATTGAGTTAAATTTGTAATATTTTCGACATGAATTTCGCCAACACAATTATTATGCTAGTTGTAGGTAACATTCAAGATATATTTTGTATAAAATCAATTTTTATTTATTAAACAACTCAATTAATGTCTTTCGTATCCAATTCAATCGTGAAAGTGAACTTGGGGGTGACTGAAATAAATGTTCGGCGACTCACCCTTGACCAAAAGCTCGACGTCGTCGGGGTGACTGAGGCAGTTGGGGTCCAGGACGGGCGGGTCGAAGGGGTTCTTGGACTTGAGGGTCACCGTCCCGACGCTCTTGGGTCTGAGAAGTACGGGACTCATGGAGAAGCCATCTCTTCCTAGCGTCGGCTTATAATAATCTTGTACCTGGGAGCATATGAAGAAACTAAAGAATCCTGAAAGTTGTATAATTGAAACATTTAATGTACGAAAAAGTTACGGGTATGAAAAGATTTTATACATCGTAAAGGAAGGCAATACGGAAGTTTAGTGGAACCGGATAGAAGTCTAGTAGTGGAACCTGATAGAAGTCTTCAAACGATCGTCAGTGTTCGAAAGATGCGGTCAGAGGCCTGTTTTTAGATCTACTGTGAACAAGTCACGAAAATTACAAGAATCGGCGACAGGCCACATCAGGCCTATTCTTCAGCGTCAACATCACTATCATATGATAGGATATGATATTTAAATTGTCAACTGGACAAAATAGATGCTGAATAGTCAAGCACAGCATCATTCAAATGCAAACAAGGCGCATTGAGAATCAGCATGCCTGACATTTTCCAGTCAAGATGAGGTGTCTAACGACGAGACGCTGTGTCAACACAACATATAACGCCTGCAATAAAATCGATCTGTTTTTATTAAAAACGTACCTAAACCACAATTTTCTCGTACGATAGAAACAACAATGCAGCTGAAATGCGTTAATTGAAAACCATAAATCATGATTCTGCTCAGCCTCATAAGCTTTTTTGATCAAGGAACGATAAGTTAAGTGCAGTATTTACCGAGTGACGACTAATGTGTCATAGAATACTCATAATTTCATGTATTTCAGAGAGCTGTTAATTTCATGTACCTCTTAATTAGCCCGCGGCACCGTATACGAACTTACTGATTGTTTGAACTTGCCCAAGGTTAAAATGCCGTAATCTTGTCCGACCAGTTGCGATGCAAGCAGCACTTGGATGTCCGGAACGGTCGGCTCGTCCGGATTACCGACTTTTATAAAATACGAGGCACCAATACCAGGCGGAACGGTCATGGGGCCTGAAGATACATAGAAACTTACTTGGGTATTTAGCCCGGAATTTAATTGAACATTTCAGTTGGTGAGACATGAGGAAAGTGAATAAAAACGAATAAAATTCCTGCGAAAATTCTTTCCTGTGAAATACAGCTCGGTGAGCATGCAATTATTATTAAAGCAAGGAAGATTATCGAGCATGATCGAGAGCATATTTGCGTTATGAAGGCGTTTTTTTTTAAATTTCTACGAATTTTTCAATCCAAAACGACGCAAAATATACACAATAATGACACATCGGTCAGTAATGCTTGTAAAGAAACTAGATACGTGGTCGGAGGTGCAGCAAGGTAAGCTTTCCTTGAAGAAAGGGTTGTTTGTACTTTGTTTGGATGTTTGAAAACGAATTAACAGGGAAATTTATTCGAAATACAAAATTAATAATGAAGTTAGCAGGCAAAAACAATAAGCACTTCTTGGTCGAGGTCAATTATTATTAACCAGATAATTTTTGTGTACACGCCACTGTTTGGAAGCAAATTCAAGGAATAAATCATTTAGTATTTGTCCTTCGTCATCATTTAACCTCACTGTATTGCGGCGCTATTGAATGCTTGAAAAGCTTTAGTAATATCAAACAAAACAAGCATAGTTCTTTTTCTGCAGTAATATTTCTACGAAATTTGGAGATTTGTTGCTTGGCGAACTGGTTAAAGAAACATCGTTTTACGATAAAATATTTTGATGCCATATTCAACTTTAAAAATTTAGAATCCACTGAAATAGCGATAGATTCATTTAATGTACCAATCAAACCTTATTTTTTCAGTTTTTTTCTGCATAATAATCTTGAATCCAACAGAGCAGGAATAATTGTACATTATGTCGCGTTTTCTTATAACCAATTATTTTAACAAAAGAGTATAAATTATCAACAAATTTTGAAAATGAAAAAAATAGCTCACCTTCTCTCTTCTCCTGATAACGTAGCAACGCTGACGGTCCGAGGAGGGATAGAACGGACGACGAAATGTTCGGGTGTATCGTCCAATGTATTCCTTCTAGTAAAACATGATCTTTATAATTCTGGCCAACGCCAGGTAAGTCGACACTAGTTTTGATCTGAAATATAAATGTATTTTAAGGTTTCATCAAAATATAGAATAATAATCTCCAATTATAGTAATTATTTTAATTATAATTACAAGTAATCTTTTTACTCATTTTGTGAAGTATAGTGTTTCTACTCTGTAAACAACAAGGTACTCATCATCATGCACCCTCATTTCAAGCATTTTAACTTGTATATATACGTTTAACTTGTATGTATATATACGTTCAACTTTTACCTACATATACGTTTAACTTGTATGCACATATACGTTTAACTTGTATGTACATATACGTTCAACTTGTATGTACATATACGTTTAACTTGTAAGTACATATACGTTTAACTTGTACGTACATATACGTTTAACTTGTATGTACATATACGCTTAACTTGTAAATACATATACGTTTAACTTGTATGTACATATACGCTTAACTTGTACGTACATATACGCTCAACTTTTATCTACATATACGTTTAACTTTTAAGTACATATACGTTCAACTTTTATCTACATATACGCGGGACGTTCAACTTTTATCTACATATACGCGGGACACTCACCCCGAGTTTATCAAGTTGTTCCCGTGGTCCGATCCCCGACAGCATGAGCAGCTTGGGAGCGTCAGCGCCGCCTGCTGATACTATCACTTCTCGCCTCGCGAACGCTCGCTTCACCTGATCAGGAAGCGATAAGTAATTATGACTCGGTAATGAAAAAAGCTGTTCATAATCAGGTAACGTTACCAAAATTTCTTGCTCAAGAATTCTAACGAGCTATGAAAATATTCAAGTAACCTATTCATCAAATAAATGACCAGATATTCGAATTTTAATTTCTTAATAGACGCTTTTGAAAATGATTTGAGGCTGCGAATGAAGAAAAAATAAATTTGCAGTTAAGAAAGCAAGAAATTCAACATGGCTTTAATTTTTTTAATACTCGTCCGGCTGCTGAATCAAAAGTCTATTTCACAGTCTATTTTTTTCGGAAAAATCATCTGAAAATAGAATTTGAAAAATGAAAAATACTCATTACACTACCTTATAGATTGAAGAATAATGAATTTATTTTGCGCTCAATTGGACTATGTAACTGATTTTCTGGTATTTATGTTGTACAGTGTAGACTAAGCTGTACCTTTCTCTCCCAATACGCAAGTATTTTGAAGTTTAATGGACGTTGTAACTGTAATAGTCTTTACTTCATCCTTTAAATTGCTCCCAGCTAGTCTTCAATGTCAATATAAAATATATATTTTAAGTATTTGATGCAAAAGAATTTCATGCAATTGTATTCTTGTTATGGGAGTTAATTATTTATTTGGTAAGCTAATTTTGCTCACAAGTTGGAACTATAATTGGATCTACCGCTTAATTCTCAACTTGCCTTGTTTCTATGAACGTATCGCACTCCAATGGCAGCATTGTCGTCATTCAGGATGATCTGAAAAAATAAATCTTTGCGTTAAATTAAAAAGCATTAAAAATATTTTGAGTGCTTTTAAATATTATAGAAGCATTGAAAATATATAATGCTTTATTAATAATATATATTAAAAAAACATTAATGAATATATTTTATTCCACATTTATAACGATATCCTTCAGAAATTTTGAAGTTTTTTTCTGTAGTCTGCATTGGATGATCAATATTTCATTCTGCAGACAGTTATTAAGGTATCTTCTGGATCCTATCTAATTAAGTATTCGAGATAACCAATAATCATCATGGAGTGATAAACCTGGCAATAAGTTTTTTTTACTCACATGCAATACGAATATGTGCGCTCTGTGACCTTGAATTTCCGTCGCGTGTTTTTCAAGTTTGCGCAGTTAGGTTCCAAGTGAATAAATATTTGTTAGGCACTAATATTTCCTTTTAAATATATTTGAAATACATGCATGCACGTATATACGTTATATCATGCCTCGTATATGTTGAAATTTGCCTATTGGTTACATATTCTCCGTCTGTAACAACATATAGATTTTTGTATAGATATTCACAGCAATATGAAATTGCTGAATGCTAAGTTCGAAAGCATTTCCATAAGTTTTTAAAATATATTCCCTGTTTCATTCAGCGAAGTAAATCTACGATGACCTTTTCTCCTTCGTTTGAGAACGTGTTTTTATTAAGTATCCTAGACTTTGAAATGCTTGTTTCCTTATTGAAGGACGCAGTAAACCTGAGAACATTCTCACCTTGATCACTTGCGAGTTGATTTGCAGTTTCAGGTTTTGGCGCTGCAAGTTCGGCATCAAATAGGCGTCTGCTGATGTAACTCGTTGCCCATCACGAAGTGGTAGCTGTAATATGTTGCTTCCTAACGTATATTATAACGTAGTTATTGATATTAATGATAATCAAGCGTAATCTCTTGGTAAAAATATTATTTTGAAGTATTTTTCCCGAAATCTTATTGGTTTATGAAAATTTGCGCGAATAAAGAGCCGAGATCTTAAGAACCCCTTATCTTCTTCAAACCATTTATTTTAGCCAGTGTCCTTGCATTATTTTTATTGCATTGATCATTACTTGAGAGCACAAATTTTGGTTGCACAATCAGTTCTGTAATCAGAGTGGTCAGGAAGGNAAAAAATATAACTCAGTACTCACTGCAGTGAGTGACAGAGAGCGCATTTTCTCGTCGACGAAAACTTGAGGTCACGGATGGACGGACGGACAGACGGACGGACAGACAGACAGACGAACATGGCGAGCACAATAGTGCATTTTTTCCATAAATGAGAAAATGCGCTAGAGATAGAGAAATGTGCTTTGCCGTTCATCCAGCACTTGAACCGAATGAGGAAAAAATACGAGATTGGCAGGTTGTCAATAAATACTAGGCTGGAATAAAATATTCCTCGTTTACTGTAAACTAAATTTCAATCCAACACTCATGCATACGTAATTTCCTCATGAGAAAAGGTTTCCAAATTAAGTTCATTTCCAGCAGTTAGTAGTTTCATATTTATACTTACCCCGATAATTTAACAATTCTGTAGGAATTGCATTATACTTGAAAAACTTGCAATGCAAATATGTAAATATTAGCAAATATATAAACTCGAAATTTTTCGTACAAATCATGTCGTCTCACAGAGATCATTGAACGCATGTCCGTGATTAGGTCGTACGCAGAGCTGGGCAGCGCTACTTTGAAATGTCGCGGCCGCTACCGCTACCGCTACATGCTCTAAATGTAGCGGGCGCTACCGCTACCGCTACAATTGCTTAAATGCAGCGCTGCTACCGCTACCGCTACATTGTCTTAAATGTAGAGCCGCTACCGCTACCGCTACTGAAAATGTAGCGGCCGCTACATGTAGCGCGCTACTGCCCACCTCTGCTTGTAGGCCTTTTAAACTATTTTATGACTTTAGGAAATGAGAACTATTTTAGGAAAAGAATGTTCAGCATATTAAGCTAATCTCAAGATCGAGAGTAACCGGTTAAAACCTGCCCCGAAAATATGACAACCAAAAAGCATACTCAAGTCTGACCCCTTAACCAGAATGCCAGTTGATCGCCTCGGGATGCCGTTTGTCGACCTTGAACGCAACTTAACACAGACTTGCAGGATCGCTTTCACATAAAGTCATGTCACAATGCATTGTATTTTCATGACACCTTCTGTAGTAACTTGATTTTTATCATTAATCTGATAGTAAAAATTAATATTTCAAAATGATTTTAAAAATCTCTGGAATGTTTCCTTTCACGTAATCATCGTCTGCTAGGCGATGATTACGTCTAGGCGAGGTTGTATTAGTTAATTCAGCAAAACTAGTAAGTGAATTCATAACCACGAGTAAATTTTTCCTCCAAAATCGTCTTGCTTCTATTGAAACCCAAAGCAGTCCCTTGCTAGAATTGGCAGTGCACCAAGGCTGTTAAATTTTATGAATAGGTTTAAGTTATATCATAGAATGGGAACAAAGAACTTAAACAAAATTGCATGTTGATCTTGAAAAATACATAACTTTCGGAGATGGTCGCGAGTAAATTATGGAAAGCGTTTTGCACTTCGGAAATTTATACGCTTTGAATATTTTCTGCAAAGCAAGGCTGTTAAATAAACCCATTCCTAGTTTTGAATACATAGACAAGAAACGACTCGACCTTTTATTTTAGAACTTGAGGTGCTCGAGGTGTGAGCCAAAGACAACCGGACTAAAGCTTAAGGCAGCAGACGCATGAAGAAATTAGCACGAGACCAAACCGTTTGTTCTTCGATTGTCGTAGATCTTACATGAAGCACAATCGAGAATAACACGAAGCCTCGATGACTTCTTAACCTATTCGCTCATTGCGAGGAAAAAGTTCTTCTATAATAAGTTCACGTTTAATTTTCCCAATTATTGCTGTTCATATATAAGTTTAGTAAAAGTGTGCATATGAGTAGTACTTTGTGATGATTATATTATGAGTATTCGTTTTGGCGTTCACTATATTCAGCTTTGAGCTGACTTTAAACGAGCGACACTGTTATATGACGCAAGCTGAATCTGGCTGCTCTTCATGGTGCCGTTGGCTTACTAGATCGGCGAAGCGACTGCGGTCAGCTGCTGCATTCCCTGATCCATCTGTCTGTGAGAGATCAGATTTACTCATCATGACGTCCCCCAGGCCTCGCTTGTCTTATCGTGGATGCCGTGCCGACCGAAATAGGAGTCATGCTGCCACCTATCGAGCAGTGTGGGGCAACGGTGTGCTCATTATCACTGGCAATAGACCGTTGCTTCGGCTGCAATCATTTGTGCCGAGCTCTACGTCTGCGCATGCTGCTGCTGAGCATCGGCATGTGGGGAACCATAGGCCTCAAAACCTGCTTAGCGTTCGTGTTGATCGCTAATAATGTGTGCAGCCGTGTTGCCGTTATCGTTCGGCTGCCTCAACATACGTTCGCTGAATAACAAGTTTCTTATGTCATTCGCTCGCGCTCATTTGAAGTCGCCTTCCTGACCGAGATCTGGCACGACGCTGACGGTTTGAATCGCGCGTTTTCGCGTGAAGGACTACAGGCAGTCGAGCGCGCTGCCCCACATGCAACACGATGCCCTAGCGATGAATTACGGCGGAGTAGATATCGTCGCCAACAGAGGCATGCACCTTATCATTCGTGACATCGGCATTCAACACATAACCTTCGAGCTGTTATGTGCTAGAGCCACTTGTGCCTCGTTTACGGGCGTTGCAGTCACCATCTATACGTCCTGGATCGGTTGCCGTGGCGCGCGATTCTTTCGTCGAACTGAGCGATTTCTTCAGCAGACTTGGGACCTCATCTATCATGTCCTTATCACCGGCAATTCAAACGTTCGACTGGATCGCGTCGAAGACTCATCAGCACGTCAGCTGAACGCCCCTCTGGCCACCTTTGACATGGTTTGTCACGTGACCTTGCCGACGCACGACATGGGCGGACTGGGACGTTGTCGTCACGCGTGCTGACCTTCAAATTCAGTCAGTCGACATCATCGAGATTTCAGTAACCAATCATCGACCATATCAGGGGACGTTGCCAACCCTTACCTGCCGTCCGTGGCGCTGTCTCGACAGCGTTGAGACAGCGCATCCGCCGGTTGGAGAGTATCCAGAAAACTGCAGTCGACCCGACAAGGTCGGCCAGACTCACGGTTGAAGCTATCGGTCAACGATCTAGCGCAAATCTACAATACTGAGCTGACCTGTGCACTCGATGACCTCATTCCTACACGCACAGTTTGGATACCCCAACGAGTCTCCGATCCATGGTTCGACGATGAATGTCAAGTCTCGAAGCTGGGGATTCGACTGCTCCAGCGGGCTGTCCATCGGGCGAACAGACGCGGCTATCCTGCTGCTGCAGCTGCTGTGGCCTACGCCTGGCGAGATGCGCGGAGCAATTATATCGACCTTATTCAATCTTAAAGCGAGTCATTTTGGCGGCTGAGAGTCGACGCGCAACGCAGCGACCCTCGAGCGCTGTAGTCTTCGGTGGATAAACTCATGGAAACAGGTCACAGAGATGCTTCGGGTAACGAGCGTGGAGGAATTCCAAGCGGTTTTGGGGAAACAAAATTTCTGTTGTGCAAGGCACAGAAGCGTCGTCAACCGATGCTCCATCGGCAACATTTGCTCCATGCCCGTTCGACTACGTGGTGCAAGATTTCACTTGCTTCACAGCTGACGATGTCATCGCTGCAGTGCGCGCTGCCTAGCAAGCAGTGCGCCAGCGATCCGATGCCGACGTCGTTACTTAAGGGGAATGTCCTAACCCTAACACCTTTCTGCTCAAACTTTCCAACTGCTGCCTCACCGACGGCGTTGTTCCAGAGAATTTGCACTCCAGAGATCAGCTTACATTGCGCCTCTATTGAAAAAAACAGACCTTGACGCTTTTGATCCCAAGTCATATCGACTCATCTCTAACCTGTCAATTTTGACGAAACTCCTGGAATGTGTTGTGGCCTGACAGCTGAATATCCATCTTCAGCAGTCCGGTCTCATGCCTCGTCTCCAGTCTGCATTCAGTCATCTCCACTCAACGGAAACCGCCGTGCTAAAAGTGTTTTCAGATTTTCTCTATGCAGTGGCAATTGATACGGTCGACCACGCCACTTGATTGCGCCAACTTGACGTACCATTCGGCCTGCGCAGCTCAGTGCTGCGGTAGTTCGAGTCCTATCTCAGCAATAGATTCCAGTGTGTTCGGTATAAGAACTCTTCATCTACGTCATAGTTGGTCATGCGGCGTCCCACAGGGTTCAGTCCTTGGCCTGTGTTCTTCCTGTTATCCACTGTAGACGTATTGCACACAATTGATTCATATAGTTTGAATCCGCATATGTTCGCAGAAGACCCCCCAAATTTATGGCTATACGGTGCCCCGACAGACGTTGTAGCGTTGCAGATCCGGATGTGTGCCTGCATAGATGCCGTCTCAGGCTGGATGCGCTGTAACCGGATCCAGCTTAAAGCATCATAAATCAACTTTATTTGGTTTGCGATTGCTCGGCGCCAGCATCTGCTTGCGGTCAACCCTATTCGCGAGGGCAACGAGTTCGTCATGTCAGCGTCTTCTGTTCTCAACCTCGACATTCTACTGAATTTCCATGAACAATCACATTGCCAAAGTCACCACCGCTTATTTTGGCGCTCCGCGACGAATACGTAGCGGCGGTCCACGAGACCCTCGTGATGGCGCTCATTCTGACCAGATTGGACTGTGGTAAGTAATGCTCCACTCTATGGACTTCCGACCACAGCACTTAATAAAATGTAATCCGTAATGAACGTTGCTGCGCGACTCGTATGCAATATGCGGAAATTCGACCATGTGACGCCGATATTGTTCGATATTCACTGGCTGCGCACTCAGTTCAAGGTCGCTGTTCTAACGTTCCGATGCCTGCACGGAACGTGTGCGATTTCTCGCAGAATGTCTGCAGCGCGTGTCGGATCTGCCTCCTAGAAGACGACTGGGTCATCAACAGCAGACCTCGTCGTTCCATCTACACGTCTATATACCGGCGGCGACAGAGCGTTCCCGGTCGCCGCCGCCAGAACCTGGAACACTTTACCTGCTTCCTTAATATAGGGTCATTCGTTGCAGGTTTTTCGTCGACGCCTAAAGAAGGAACTATTTCGTAGAGCCTAGGTATTAAGTGCTTAGTCATTTATATCCGTTCTCATACTTTCTCGTGTCTATTTATTTAATCGCTGGCTAGTAAACTTCTGTGTAACGTGCCCTCGAAGTTCGATTGACGCCACAATCACTGCTACATAGAATAACACTAATACTTTCTTATCAAATTATCAACTTTAAAGCTATTTTGTAATATAAATGTGAACTATGACGCCATGAAGAAATAAATATTCAATAAGAGCATAGAAACCGGATTGACGCCACAAGAAAAAAAATAGAGAAATGTGCTTTGCCGTTCATCCAGCACTTGAACCGAATGAGGAAAAAATACGAGAATGACAGGTTATTAATAAATACTAGGCTCTAATAAAATATTCCTCGATCACTGTAAACAAAATTTCAATCCAGCACTCATGAATACGTAATTTTCTCAAGAGAACGGGATTTCAAATGATGTTAATTTCCCAGAAGTTAGTAGTTTCATATATACTTACCCCGATAATTCAACAATTCTGTAGAAATTGCATTATACTTGAAAAACTTGCAATGCAAATATGTAAATACAAGCAAATATATACAAAACTCGGAATTTTTCATACAAATCATGTTGTCTCACAGAGATCATTGGAGTGCACTTGAACGCATATCCGTGATTAGGTCGTACGCAGAGCTGGGCAGCGCTACTTTGAAATGTCGCGGCCGCTACCGCTACCGCTACATGCTCTAAATGTAGCGGGCGCTACAGCTACCGCTACAATTGCTTAAATGTCGCGCCGCTACCGCTACTGAAAATGTAGCGTAGTAGCGCCCGCTACATGTAGCGCGCTACTGCCCACCTCTGGTCGTACGCAGGAGCGCATGGATCAGGGCCAACACGCATGATGGCGCACATTGTTATCGCCCACACATGTGCTCACGCATGCACAATGGCGTCAACGACAATAATGCTGAAAATAACGAGGGTTCGCTCATTCGCTTATTTGATTATACAATGCGCCATTATCACGTTCAGTGAATGGTATGCTGTGTGCTTCACTGTTTAGTCCTTACCGCCAATGTACAATATATTCATAAAAATATATATTAATAAACTGCGGTATATTCATATACTCATATACTGGGCGTCAACGACAGTAATGCCGAAAATAACGAAGGTTCGCTCATTCACTTATTTGATTATACAATGCGCTTATATCACATTCAGTGAATAGTATGCAGTGTGCTTCAATGTTTAGTCCTTACCGCCAATATACAATATATAAAATATATTCATCAAAAATAATTAATAAACTGCGGTATATTCATGTATTGTACTGCTGGAATGCCATTTATCCTAGCGACTGAACTAAATGAGCT
Organism: Hyalella azteca; assembly: GCF_000764305.2. Classification (NCBI taxonomy): domain Eukaryota; kingdom Metazoa; phylum Arthropoda; class Malacostraca; order Amphipoda; family Hyalellidae; genus Hyalella; species Hyalella azteca. The sequence goes on along the minus strand of NW_025941130.1, from coordinate 6,344 downwards.
TGACGACAGTTAAATGTGAATTTGATACTATTTCTCGAAACAGATGTCGTCAATTCAAAGAATTTGCCGTTAACGAAAAGTTTGTTTTGTAAAAATATTACCACTTCAATCAGGTTCTATATTGCTAGCCATAATGCACAAACTGTGCTGATTTTATGGACATGAGCTTCTTACGTAATTTGAGATTGGACGGAAAACACGATATTCCACGAAAACGAATTTAGAGAAAAACATGTTACGAATAAATTCGTATACAGAAGGCATAACATAACATAACATAACATAGTGATGTCGGCGCTGAAGTGTAGGCCTGATGTGGCCTGTCGCCGATTCTTTTCCTTTTCGTGCCTTGTTCATAGATCTAAACTCGTGTCATTTGACCGGATCTTTTCATGACTGACGATAGTTTGAAGTAGCTACTAGACTTCCACCGGGTTCGATATGTCTTTAACTTGAAAATGAATGTTGTACATTCGAAACGTCGCTCAATATTAAAAATGTCTATCGGTAATTTGATTTTCAATCTTCCAACACCTACGAAGAATTTAGTGCGACTTATTGAAAAAACTAACAAGAAGCTAATTAATAAAACTAATCCCTGGTCTTTAACAAAACTTGCTTAAGAGTTTAACTTGTATGTACATATACGTTTAACTTAACTTAACGTATGAATGTACATATACGTTTAACTTGTAGGTACATATACATGGGACACTCACCCCAAGTTTATCAAGTTGTTCCCGCGCTCCAATCCCCGACAGCATGAGCAGCTTGGGAGAGTCAGCGCCGCCTGCTGATATTATCACCTCTCGCCTCGCGAACGCTCGCTTCACCTGATCAGGAAGCGATAAGTAATTATTACTCGGTAATGAAAAAAACTGTTCATAATCAGGTAATGTTACCAAAATTTCCTGCTCACGAATTCTTACGAGCTATAGAAATATTCAAGTAACCTATTCATCAAATAAATGACCACATAAGTGAATTTTAATTCCTGAATAGACTTTTTTGAAAATGATATGAGACTGCGAATAAAGAATTAATCAAATTGCAGTTAAGAAGGCAAGAGGCCTAAATTTTTTTAATATCCTTCCGGCTGCTAAATCAAAAGTCTATTTCACAGGCATTTTTTTCGAAAAATCATCGGAAAATAGGCTTTAAAAAATGAAAAATACTCATTATTCTACCACATACATTTTATAATAATGAATTTATGTTACGTTCAATTGGACTATTTAACTGATTTTCTAGTAACTTATTAATGTTGTACAGTGTAGACTGAGCTGTACCTCTCTCGCCCAATACGCAAGTCTTTTGAAGTTTAGTCGATGTTGTAACTGTATTAGTCCCTGCTTCATCCTTTAAATAGCTGCCAGTTAGTCTTTAATGTCAATTGAAAAATATATATTTTAAGTATTTGATGCAAAAGAATTTCATGCAATTGCATTCTTGGTATTAGAGTTAATTATTTTTTTGATAAGTTAATTTTACTCACAAGTTGCACAAGTTGGAACCAATTGGATCTATCACTTAAACCACTTGCCTTGTTTCTATGAACGTATCTTACTCCGATGGCAACATTGTCATCATTCAGGATGATCTGAAACAAAAATCATTGCGCATCGTCAAGCCTTAATTAATATATTTTATTCCACATTTATAACGATTTCGTTCAAAAATTTTGAAGTTTTTTGTAGTCTGCATTGGATGATTATTATTTCAATCAGAAGACATTTATAAGGTATCTTGTAGATCCTATCTAATTTATTATTCGAGATAACCAATAATCATCATGAAGTGGTAGACCTGGCGATAAGTTTTTTTTACTCACAAGCAATACGAAAATGTGCGCTCTGTAACCATGAGTTTACGTCGCATGTTTTTTACAGTTTGTGCAGTTAGGTTTCAAGTGAATAAATACTTGTGACTAATATTTACTTTTTAAATATATTTGAAATACATGCACACGCGTATATACATTACAGCATGCCTCGTATATGTCGAAAATTGTCTGTTGATTATATATTCTCCGTCTGCAACGACATACATTCTATACATATTCACAGCAATGTGAAATAGCTGAATGCTGCATTAGAACAGCATTTGCAAAAGTTGTCAAAATATTGTCCCTGTTGTATTCAACGAAGTAGACCTACGATGACCTTTTCTCTTTCGTTTGAGAGCCTGCTTTTTAAGAATCCTACACTTTCAAATGCTTGTTTCCTTTTTAAAGGACGCAGTAAACCTGAGAACATTCTCACCTTGATCACTTGCGAGTTGATTTGCAGTTTCAGGTTTTGGCGCCGTAAGTTCGGCATCAAATAGGCGTCTGCTGATGTAACTCGTTGCCCATCACGAAGTGGTAGCTGTAATATGTTGCTTCCTAACGTATATTATAACTTAGTTAATAATAATAATGATACACAAGCGTAATCTTTTGGTAAAAATATTATTTTGAGATATTTTTCTCGAAATCTTATTGTTTATGAAAATTCGCACGAATAAAGAGCCGAGATCTTTAGAACCACTTATCCTCGTCAAACCATTTATTTTAGCCAGTGTCCCTGCATTATTTTTATTGCATTGATCATTACTTGAGAGCACAAATTTTGGTGCACAATCAGTTCTGTAATCAGAGAGGTCTCGGAATATAATGTACTTGTGGAGACATCAGTAAGGAATGTGAAGAATAGACGTTATTGATCGTCAATTTAGGCGCTTGTGAATGGGGACAGCAGTGGCGGCCAGTAAAACTTTCAGGCGCAATTACAGTCTTGTTGTGAGCGACTGGCCATGAAAGGAACCTGTAACCATTTACACAAGGCCAGTAATATAATATTTAATCGCTATTTGCATTTTAATATTGTACCCGAATGCCCTATTTTCCCCCTGTACAAGCACCTATTCTCACCAATTTTTGTGTCTGTGTTGTAGTCAATTTCTTCAAGTCCAAGTTCCTTGCCGGCCTCGATGGCAAGTTTACCAACGGGCGGCATCCAGCCAACTTTCTGTACGCTCAGAGGACCTCCAATCCCATGGAACGGGGCTGCGAATCAATTAATACATAATATAAAAAATTAAGTTCAACCATTATGTACCTAGTTTGACGGATTGGCGTATATAACTATAAATTCTAGATAGAAAACGACCGATAAATTGCAGACATGAAAACTAAGTCTGTGCGTGCTTGCAAGGAGGTCATAATTACAACACAACGTATTACGAAGTTCATTAATTGCCGTCTTGCATCTAATTGTACACAACGTTAAATGCTTGTTATTTTATTCCAGAGAAAATTGAACAATTCGCACATATGATCAACTATATAACCAACTCTCTCCTGAGAGTAACTCAAGTTACCAGCTAATTGAGCACGATTGGCCTGGACAACGGTTGATATATAGAAGAAAAATGGCTGTAAAATATGCATAATTTGAGTTTAATATAGTTTATAACTGAAAGCCGTCTCTATGAGGCATGCTATTCCTTACGTGCCCTTTTAATATTATTGTTCAGGATTCATCGAGTTACAGAGATTACCATCTTCCGGCTTCTACCATCTTACCATCTTTTGGCTCCAGAGGACTCCGGTAGTCTTCAGATTTCTTAAAGTATTTCAATACTGTTTTCCAGTCCCAGCCTGGGTTTCCTAACTGGGCCCAATTGTCGTAATCTTGTGGGTTGCCGCGGCTGTGCACCATCAGGTTAATGGCGCCCGTCCCGCCGATCATTCTGCCTCGTGGGTATGTCAGTTCCTGAAAGAACATTACACCGCTAATTAATCAATCAAACAAATTGCTAGTTTTTGCTAAGAAAAACGTATCAAGCATTTTCTTGCGTAATCACAGGATGCAATTTTGAACGAGTCGCTTTTCATTTCACACTACTAATTTAGTGTTCGATACAAGTTCAGTTAGCTCTGTAACGAAGCTATCCCAACTAGTTCCCTGCTTGCTCGCGACAATTTGGTGAAACCCATTCAAGCAAATACTTGATTCATTCATTTGCATTATTTTTTGTGCATATTTATTGCTAGAGAACAATACATAATTTTTAAAATCACGTAAATGCTTCTCAATCTTTTTTCAGAATTAATCTACAGCTTTCTAATAACAATCATGTAGGGAAAATTAATTATTTTCACTATGAAGAAACCTACTGCATTGCAGTTCATTCAAAGGCAGATAGTTTTTCGTTGGCATAACAAATGCGGCATATGCGTGCGTGTAAAGGGGGAATATGAATGTAAAATACTGACACATGCCAAAGAAATCTCATGGTGTAAAAATAACATGAGGATCTATTCTGTGATAAAATGTGTTATTTACCATCAATGATTGACACATGCAAAACATACGTTGCGAATACACTTGTTGCAGGAAAGATTAGAATTTTAAGGTTACGATGTATCAACACAAGTATTTGTTCTTATAACATATACTGTTTATGTTGTTTTGTTATTCGACTAACCTATGCTATAGTGCTCAATAATATAACAATCTATTGAATGCCTGTCGTCTTTATGGTCGGATGATGTGGCAAGTTAAGCCATGTATAAATAATGAATTTATTAAACATGAAATCTTCATGATAAAAAATTTATAAGAAAGATATATGGTTAGTCAATCCAATCGACGGTAACAACCCGTATTAATTAATGCATATACAATCTGCTCACCTGAAACTATTTGAGGCATCACAGACGAATCCATGATACGCAAATTCTTGACGCCGCGAACCCTAGGAAAATAATAAATAATAAATTACATGACAATTTTTCCATCTTTCAAAATATGGGTTAGAAAGCTAATATGCATGCGTTCAAAGATACGCATATAAAATGAGGTCCAGAATTCTATGGCTACAGCAAAATGTGAGCAGATAATGTGGAAGAGTCATAAGAATGCACAAGTATCGCTCATCAACACGCAAGACATTTTTAAATGAATTCTTCTTTTATATTCTCAATGCTCGTATCTTCATGATCGTACATTGAAAGTAAATGTAAATGGTTAATAAATTAAGTAAATGGTGTCTATATTAAGTAAATGGTGTCATAAAGACAGCAAAGTCAGACTTAAGCCGCGGGGTCACCACCCCCATGGGGTCGGAGTCTGGAGCCATCTTGCAGGTGCCGCTGATGTGCGCCATCACACCCGCCATGCCACGGATGTGGCATCTCCAGTAGTCGTCTGACTGATACTCCAGGTGAGCGCAGTCAGGGAATGGCTGAAGATAGTAAAGAAGTTCAGTTCAAGTGTTTTTATTGCATGAAAATAGGTCACGATGCAGCCCGCCAATATAGCATGACAAATTCAAGGCCGGGATACAAGAAATTCTGGTATATCATCCCAAAGTCGCTTGGAAGGAACTACCTAACAAATGGAATAGAATAGAAGAGTCGGCACTGAAGAAATAGGCCAATGGCCTGTTACCGATTCTTGTACTTCTCGTGACTTGATTCACAAGGGATCCGGCCTCTGGAACCCAATCTTTCCATAACTGACGATTAGAAACTAATGGTTGTTTATTCTGATGATTAGTGTTACCTGCTATTCCGCCCTATTGGTCTCCCTGAAACATTAATGCTCAGAAAAGATGATAGTCTGAAACATTTCAATCAATTGTAAATGATTAATAATTATCTACCGATTACGAGTAGCAACACGCAGCAACCCAATCATAACATAAAATCAACACGCGGGGTCATATACATAAAAGGATATATCAAAATATTGTTTTAGTATTCGGTTCTAATTTGCTATGAAGGCAAACCAAAAAGAGTGTGCTTTTGCTACCATACCATGGGCCTTACTTTTGTCAGTCGTAATGTCTCGGAATGTACGCTTTTCAGTGACTGTATTGTTTGCTTATGTTAGCTGACGCGCTGCTTGGTTCCTGTTTTAATAATATCAGTCTTAAAAATTATAGCAAATTTTTTTTTCCAGCTTTGGGAAATGTTTACCTTGTTGATGGGTTCAGCGCCGAGGGACCTGCGGAATGTCTTGGCATTTCCTAACTGAACTGAAGCTTTTGAAGCTGCAAAAGAAAACATGCATGTTGACTCGTCACCATAGAAATATGATTAATTAGACACTTTGGTACTAAAATTAAATATGATCAATTTTCCCAAATTCTTTGAGTTGGTAAATAAATAGATATACTTCTAGAAGAAAAGAGTTTGAAATTGAGTTAAATTTGTAATATTTTCGACATGAATTTTGCCAACACAATTATTATGCTAGTTGTAGGTAAAATTCAAGATATATTTTGTATAAAATCAATTTTTTATTCATTAAACAACTCAATTAATGTGTTTCGTATCCAATTCAATCTTAAAAGTG
>NW_025941129.1:44646-54268 GCF_000764305.2 Hyalella azteca | reverse complement strand
CACTCGGCAGGACACTCGGCAGGACACTCGGCAGGACACTCAGCAGGGCACTCGGCTGGCTTAAGCTTCTCTCTCTACCGTAGGATCACATCACAGTTCAGGTAGGAATAGCATTGTTGACAGTTAATTATCTCACCAGCTTTGCTCAACAATAACTAGAACAGGGATCCTACTCCTAAGTAGGGTACCTCCTAAGTAGGGTACCTTCTAAGTAGGATACCTCCTAAATAGGATACCTCCTAAGTAGGATACCTCCTACATAGGATACTTCCTAAGTAGGATACGGTACCTCCTAAGTAGGATACGGTACCTCCTAAATAGGATACCTCCTGTTGTCCAGAATCCTGCGCTCCCTGGCAATGGTCTTCATATCGGAGTCAAGGAACTTCTGGAGCGGCTCCATGAAGTCGGAGATGGAGCATCCTACAAAGTCCCGCTCAGCCAGACCCAGCCGCTGCTCCGCCCCACCCACCTTCAGCAGCGCTGAGCCTATAAAATAACTTTACATTACATACACTCTTGTTTTAATAATAGCCACAATTGCAATAACGTGAATAAAACAAAATGAAATATTGTTAGGATATGGTAATATAAGTTATTATGAAATAAAATTATATGATGAGTAATTCTGCAAGAGTTGATGTCCAAGACCACCAGCTTGTCGTATTAAACATATAAATATAAATTTATATTTATATGTCGTTTTTAATATTAAATATTATTATAATATTTAATAATATATATATATTAATATTAATATTATGTCATAGTATTAAACATATATAAATATAAACATATATAAACAACAATATATAAAAATAAATGAAATATTGTTAGGATACGGTACCAATAAAAGTGTTATGAATTAAAATTATATGATGAGTAAAGCTACACGATTCTGCGAGAGTTGACGGCCAAGGCCAGCTTGTCTCACCTTGAGCAGCAGAGAGCCTACAAATTTTCCTCATGTTTCAACAGTTCACATTGCAAAAGCAGGCAATCATCTTAACAGTTCAGTGCAATAAGGTGGCAATCCCAGATGAGTAATTTATTGGTAAAATGATTATGGTGAATAAATGATGAATAAATTATATGGTAGGAACAGGAATGAGATTTCATTAATGCTGAAATTCTATCAATGCTGATGGCTACCCAAATGTTAGCTGTAAATTGTCAATTTTGAAAGTAGGTATTCAATTGCCAACTTTTGCTACATAATGCAATGCTTCAACTGGTACACTTGATGAGAATCTGGTTTAATTGATTAAGAGGGAATTCTCACCCAGTTGAAGGCTTGTTTACAGATACCAGTAGAAATATAAAACAAGGATCTTCTTACAAGTTCACAACCAACAATAAGTTGGATCAATAGAATGAAAATTACTCAATGATTATAGAACTGATAGTACAGTTCAACTGACAAATGACAATAGCTTTACCGTAGGCAGTACCAGTCCCGAACTCAGTGCCGGCTTGCACCATGTCCAAGCCAAGGTGCTCCAAGTTGCTCAGTCTGTTGGGGCGCCGCTTTTCCAGCTTCTCAAAAAGCATGTCCTCCACACGGTTGCCTGACAACATCAGTAAAGTAAGACACAGATCATTACATCATATGTGCATGGTAGAAAAAGTTTTAAAAATGTATCCTTGACATTGTAAACATGTCTTTGCCCCAAATAACTATCTAGATATTTAGTGATAATCTAGGTAGTTATTTGATGATTTCAAAACTAAATCAGTGTTAATCTACTCACTGGTAAAAAAGTATAAAAATATCATTACCAAATAATATACCTACCAATAAAATATAAATTCTTGATTCTTGATATCAATGTCTATAAACAGCCTAATATACTAAAACTTCATACCATACATAGGTATATCATTTATTTAATCTTTATATTTTGAGAATCTAAAATGAAATATGGTTGCACAAAGTTGCAGGGATAACAGAATTCTTACCTGGATTGGGGATAACAACTGCCTGGACTCCAGCCACAAGTTTCTCTGTCCAAAGTTTGGCATTGTCACTCTGTGCTACAAGGGTTTCGTAGTGGCTGTCAAACTCAGTCTTTTCAGCATTTCCAAGCTTTTCCTCTGTGTACTAAGAAGGAGTGCATACATAATTAAAGTTGCAAACATCACAGAGGATCACCGTCAACCGGGGCTACTTGGGACTGGTGGGGTAACTCGGGACAGTCCTCCGACACAGCGTAAAACTGTTTTAGTAGCAAAACTAATCGGAATATTGCAAAACTAAATACCAGGAATTTAAAAACTAAATACCGTATAGTGGTGTAAACGTCAACATTTTTCCTATCTATGTAGTATAAAAGAAGTAAAAAAATACTACATTTACTAGCTTTCACAAATTCATGAAAAAAATGGTGAAAACACTATTTTGAGAAGTTAATTCTGCTAAGGTCTGTAGTAAAAAAAATATTTGCTGTATTAAAAAATTTTACTTACATAAAAGTTACACCCAGGTGTCAGCTTGAAAGCTTTATTTGCAGATTTTACATACGGTACGTACCTCAATAAAAAAAAATGGCAGCCATTTCCGAACAGTGGGGCTATTTGGGACACCCCCAAAAACGCATTTACAGTAGAACCTCAGTAAGCAAAGGCTCCAGTTAAGAAAAAAATTGATTAAAAACAAAGAATATTAATTTCATTTACCTTGCTTGGCAAAAAAATTTTACTTATCAAAAAATTAGTGCATCATCGGTCATCACAAAATAGTGCATAGAATGTCATATATAGAATTGTGCACCAGGCATCGTAGAATGAAAAGTAATTGACCTAAACTATGATTTATTTCTGCAAAACTTATGATGGTTGTCACTAAAACATTCCTTTCTGTTTCAGGTATGTTTTTCACAATCTTTTTTTTATAGTAAATTCACTTAACCCAATTAAAATGGTGTGAAATTACAAGCTGTCCTGTAAGCTTACAGATACAAAAAAAAAATGCTATAAGGCTGCTGATATGAAGCTTGCAGTGGACAAGGTTGTTGTAAATGCTCAATGGCATGTTCATGGATACGGTAATATTGCGTCAATAATACGGTAATATTGCATCAATAATACAGTAATATCGCATCAATAATACGGTATTCAGTGTATATGGTAATATCATATCAATAAAGGAAAAATGAGTAAAAATCACAGAAAATGTCATTTATTCTACCTCTACATCATCTACAATGAAAAAGAAGGACTTCAGAGTACTGTTAGTAATGAATGTGTATGTACACTCTGCATGCTTCAAATATTTTAAAATTGAATTTTATTGCAAGTGTCCTGAGTATAGCCTTGTTCGACAGGGCTACTCTGGACCCTCTTTTTTTGCTTCTGGCACCTTACGAATAGCATATGGAATTTTTTTGAAGATGCCATTGGATAGGGTAGCCCTCGCAAAGAGCTATAAAATGAGCTTAAACTTGTTTATGAAATGTTTCATGGTAAGAAGTTATTAACAAAAAACGCTCAAAACCGTCCCGAGTAGCCCCGGTTGATGGTACTGAGAAGTGAGAACTGAGAAGGAGTACATAATTAAAGTTACTAACATCACAGAGGATTAAATGATCACAATCAACATTATTGCTATATTGGTCATAATTATTACCAGGATAATGGTCCAGGAATGCCACTGCAGCAGTGAACTATAGATCTCACTGTTAGAAAAATTGGAAAATACAAACTAATTACAGAAATCTCACAGCTCCAAAGTGACATATTTTCAAGATTCAAGAAATTTTTGTAGCTTGTAGCTCAATGATACCTACATTGATAAATGAAATCATTCATAAATCATTGATGATTGGGGTATCATTGATAAATGATACCTAATTGACATTACAATTTACAATGGTGTAATTCATGACTAATTGATCTTGCTTACTTACTACTTACTAGATTTTTGTAATAATTTTGGGTTTTAGGCTAGGTAGTCTCTGCACTCTGCAGAGCTAAAGTAGCATTTAGTAGCCTAATGATCTAATCCATAATCAATTATTTGGACATATATGAACCATATACTTTAACTTTTAGAGCATATATGTAGAAGTTTGAACTTTGAACTCAAAGCTGAGCATGGTGCATGGGACTCAGCTGACGGCTGTAAACATTGACTTATATTTATACCTAACAAGGCTAACATTTACGAGAAGGCTGGTCAGCTGGTGACCGAAATTGCACCACGCCCTAATATTAGGCTATTAGTTCACAATTTTATAAGGGAACAATATGAAAAATTCTGCAATATCCAGATACAAACATCACAATACTTGGAAACACTATCCTCATTTACTTACTTGAACAGCTCTGGTCAAATACTGACCGGCAGTTCCTGCTAACTTCTTCAAGTCCATCTTTATTGACACTGAGGATTGGCTCAGGTGTCGTTGGCGAAACTTCAATGTGAAAATAAATTAGTTTTCCGTGAAAAAAAGTTTTCTGCAAGATTCTGCTAGAATTTTTCATGGATAACATCTACATATTACATTGACATTGACTGAATTTTATCACTGATATACAGAGGTTCTAGTAAGTGTAAAATTTCCCGAAACCGATCACAATTCCAATAGAAATTATAGACTGCTACTTTTATTGAATTCAGCTCCTTCCAAATATATTTTTGCCGATTTATTTTTTAACAAGCTTCTTGAGGATGATTTCAATGTTACGCCGCATAACATAAATATAGGTATATTGTCATAGCCAGTATAAGGATGAATGTCTCACTGTAGGTTCAAATACACAAAATCGCAGATTGCATCCGTCTCAGAGACGCAATCACAGAAGTTAGAACTCATTGAGGGTGAAATAACATAGAAGTAAAAACGTTCAGGATGGAAAATATATTTCCCGATAACATAAATAGCGATTTCTATATTTTTTTGTTAGACGTACGTCTTTTATTGCTGGTACAATTGCAGTGAAAAATTCAGCGACGTTCATTATTGGCGACATGCGTAATGGCCTAATCTATTACGCTGACACCGCTATCAATGTAATTATATTTATCGCTTGCGGTGTAAGCATAAAAAATTTTCTTTCTAGCGAGAATTGATCGCGCTCACTATCCACGTATAAATTTCATAATCACTGTTACCTTTTCGATAGACAAATTTTATATCTCTACATTATGTATACAGGTGCTTTAATTAACCCTTAGCATGTTTTCTTATTGCACCCAGCGTAAACTTATGTTGTCGATCAGAATATATTTTTCGAGTATAAATATTAATATCCTGTTCTTTTACAAACCATTTGATGATCGTGGAAGGGGTAGACGGTGGAACTGGAAGGTGAAGAAAATGAAAGGAAAGAAAGAGACCCGGAAGAGAGAAGGCGTAGCAGGTCTGATCATTGGCAGAAGACGAATCAATAAAAGAAAAATGTTCGGACGTATCAGCGCTACTCACGCTTGTTGCTCGTGATGTTGAAAATTAATATATACGTTTAAAATTACTATTCAGAGACAACAGTTCTAAAGAATCCAGTGTCTTAGATGTTACAAGTGAACAATTGATTTCTAATTTTATTTTAAAATATTTAAAAAAATAAATTTTCGAATTTTTTAATAAAAAATTTGTAAATTTTAAATATTATTTATTCTGTCAACTGATTCATGCACTGTCTCTGACTTTATGCAAGTGTGCAAAATTTCAGATCGATTGGACAGGTAGAAATGTGTCAAATGTGAATTATGAGATTTGAAGAAGACAAATAATTTTTTATTTCTTTTATATTGAAAAAATTTGTTAATTTTCAAATTTATTTATTCTGTCAATTGATCCATGCGTTGTCTCCAACTTTACGCAAGTGTGCAAAATTTTAGATCGATTGGACAGGTAGAAGTGTGTTGGATATCGATTGTAAGATTTGCAGCAGACAGACAGACAAACAAGAAGTGAAATTAAAGAGAAGTGTTGTAAAAGTGTCATTATTCGGACAACATTCGATATTCACTTATCTGAGTGAATAGGGAATGCTCGCCAGAACCCAGGACAGCGTCTCAGGTCAGGGTCTTCTATCTATAACGTGTCGGCCCTGTTCAGTGTCTTCTACCTCTAACGTAGCGGCCCAGGTCAGGGTCTTCTACCTCTAACGTAGCGGCCCAGGTCAGGGTCTTCTACCTTTAACGTGGCGACCTGTCTCTTATACACATCTAGATGTGTATAAGAGACAGCCGAAACGCAGTCCTTCAAACCGGAAGGCGGTCCTTCAAACCGGAACGCAGTCCTTCAAACCGGAAGGCGGTCCTTCAAACCGGAACGCAGTCTTTCAAACCGAAACGCAGTCCTTCAAACCGGAACGCAGTCTTTCAAACCGGAACGCAGTTCCTTAAAACGGGACCCGCCTCCACAAACAGGAATCCTCTCCTTCTTCCTAACATGTCTTTCTTGCTCTTGTATACCTCGTATTACCGCGCCTTGAAATTAGCTTACTCTAGACTGCGTAATATTCTGAGCCTTAAAAGTTTGCACATCCACGCGAACGGCTAACTTTCCCATCGAGAGGTACAACCATGCACGCTGACAAGGTAAGTAGTCTCAGTAGTAGCACTGGACAAGTAGTCTCAGTGCGCATTGCTGGACTCGATCTATCAATGCGCACATGCGTCATTAATACGAGTACCTACGTGATGAAACGGGCGCGTGATGCGTCAAGAGACGCGCGTATAAGTGAGAGCGGAAGGAGGGGGGAAGAGGAGCCGGGTTTTGTATGGCAAAGTTACTGGAGTTTTTTCCATTGCCTCTGCGCGCTGCTTGTTGCTTGTGTTGCGTATAACAATTTTGTTCACGTAAAGAAATCCATAAATGCGACCACGTCAAAATTCGACAGACAAGATATTCATGCAATTAATTATTGCATTATGTAAAGAATAGAGAAGATGAGGAAACGCATTGTTTTTTTCGTTTTAACCTTGTGGGGTATTTCGGTCAAAAGAAGTATTTTGGTCAAGAAGATTTCAAGAAATGTCAAAAATTGAGCAGAGGCGAGTCATTGATTAGGAGACTGGTATTAAGATAACAAAGATTAGATAATTAAGATTAAAGATAAAGGATTAACGGATCAAGATAATAGAAGATTTTATTAAAAACCTAGAGATTATTTATGCTGGTAATGAGATAATGGAGATATTAGTATCAAGATAATACAGGGTGATTCACGGAAACTTCCCGATTTGAAAGCTCAATAAAAAAACGAGTAAAGATATCACTGCAATATAAATTTTATTGGATTATTGTATCACTTAGTTTTACACATGGATCGGACAAATGAAGGCCCTCATTTTCAATGCATTCATTTAGACGAATTTTGAAGTTGCGTTCAACTCGCTGAAGCACATTGACGGGTATGTTGACGATGGCTTGGCGTATGTTGTTCTTCAAATGAGGTAGCGTCCTTGGACAGTCATTGTAAACAATTGATTTTAAATAACCAAATAGAAAAAAATCACAAGGAGCCAAATCGAGGGATCGGGCCGGCCAAAGATGGTCACCTCTCAATGTGTGTGAGGCGCTCTGCAAAATGTTGTCTAAGAAGATCCATTGAACATCGCGTTGTGTAGGCCGTGGCTCCATCCTGTTGAAACCAGACATCCCTGACATTCATTTCAGTCGGTTTCGGCAAAAAAAAGGCGTCAATCATTTGCGCATACCGAGCTGTAGTCACCGTTACTGCACGATCGTTTTCCTCAAAGAAATAAGCGTCAATTATTAGGATTTTTGACACCGCCCACCACGCAGTTGCGTGTTCACAATGAAGTGACCGCTGATGGAGTTCATCCGGATTGTTATCACTCCGATAACGCTTGTTTTTCAGGTTTAGGTTGCCGGAAATCTGGAAGTGAGCCTCATCACTAAAGAAAACGACTGCATCGTGAGGCAAGTTTTCAAGAAGCGCTTCACGTGCATTTCGGCAAGCAATACAATCGTTTTCGCCGAGTTCTTGCGCCACAATTTATAGGAATGAAATTGCAGTTGTTCGTGGAGTATTCGTACCAAACTGCTATTGGAAATCCCCGGAATAGCAGCCTGTTTACTGGCTAAACGGCGTGGAGAACGCAGAATCCCTTCCCTAACTCTCTCTACGTTTCCGGGTGTTGTGGCAGTCCGTTGACCTCTAGACCATCTTGCATTCACACTTCCACTTGCCCTTAAATTCACCCACATAACAAAGATTTCCGATCCGAAACCAACCAGGAGGAGGAATATGGAACCGAGTACGGAATGCTCGTTGAGTAGCGATAAGGGAACGGCGATTTTAAAAGTACGCCTCGACAGCAAACGCACGCTGCTCACTTGTCCAATGCATAGCGGCAATTGACTAGGCGGGACACAAAACTGCATGACCTTGCCTTCCATATGAAAAACTCTCGCCCTTTTCATACAACATTTGGGTGCTTGGCGCGAAATACAAAAAAAAGTTTCCGTGAATCACCCTGTTGATATGATGATGAAGCAATGGAGTGCTCAGCACATTTTTAAAATGTACAAGGTAGTGAATTTTTAAAGTAGCTGAATTAACATGAATCTATCTAAACTGAATCGAAAACCTGTACAAAATTTAGATGTTCTTAATACGTCTACGTACATGTTGATCAGACCCATTCTTTAAGCTGAATTTATAATACATATAGACTGAATATAATATATATAGACTGGATATATATATAGACAGAATTTATAATATATATATAGACTGAATATATAATATATATATAGACAGAATTTATAATATATATAGACTGAATATAATATATATGGACAGAATTTATAATATTTATGACTGAATATAGTATATAGAGAGAATTAATAATATATTCTTAATAAGATAGCTGGAAGTAGCTGGACTCACGGCCTGCTGGGCGTCCAGGCTGCGCGCCTTGCGTAGTCTGCTCTTGGCCGCATCAAGGTCCAGTCTGGCAACACATGCAATGCATTCAATACACAAATATTCAATATTCATACCTTTAATACAAACAATACAAATATGTTATTTTCTGGTGTGATAATAAAAATAGTCAATATTTATACATATAATATGTACAAACAATACAAATATGGTATTTACTGGTCTGATACTCTAAAAAGTTCATAAGGACGCACATAACATAAGGGAATGGAGTGGAGGGAAACTATACAAACGATGTTGAGATTGATAATTGATTCCAGCCATTTAATTTCCATGGTCCAACAGGCCAATATTCATTGGATAGTAAAATATTCAATGGGCACAAAAATATTCATTTAATGAAAAATTCGCGTTGGTCAACTAAGGTTTACATTAAGCAGTAAAATGTTCCTTGTAGAGAGTAAAAATTTAAAAGGTAGAGAGATATTCTAGAGCCAGAAAAGTATATTATGTAGTGGAATATTTATATATTGTATAGCAAAATTATGAGTAGGTATCATTTTGTGAGGGGGGGATTTGAATTATTACTTATTTGAATACAAATAATTTTAAGGAGGCAAGACACTCGGTAGGACACTCAGCAGGACACTCGGCAGGACACTCGGCAGGACACTCGGCAGGACACTCGGCAGGACACTCGGCAGGACACTCGGCAGGACACTCGGCAGGACACTCGGCAGGACACTCAGCCGGACAC
>NW_025941129.1:0-43286 GCF_000764305.2 Hyalella azteca | reverse complement strand
CTTCCGATCTAAGGGGTGCTGGGGTGGTAGAGAGGGTAAAGGGGGTGCTGGGGTGGTGCAGAGGGTAAGGAGGTGCTGGGGTGGTGCAGAGGGTAAGTGGTTACCAGAGATGTATTACAGAGGGGAACGTAAAGACATGGGTGGAGAGAGTAAATTGGAGTAACACAAAATTGTCAGAAACTAGTAGACGTCCAGTGACAACAGGAATAGATGAAGAGTGTATAATCTAATTTAACAGGCAGAGAACAGATCGAGTGAGGAAAAAGCTGTGCAAAAAGCAGAGATTTATGATAGCCAGTGTGAGTATACGAGAAAAATTAATCTACATTAAAGTCTAACATGGCCAGGTGTTTAGAGAAACTACGAGTCTACTGAACACAGGAAGTCCATAGGGCCAAATTCTACAAGGCAGACTGAAGTAAACACATTATAGTTGACACAATCAAAACTTTGTGTTTACTTTGTCAAGTGCAGATGTTACGTCATCGAGACTAGGTTATGGCTACATCACACATCAGTTCACGATGTGTACACACCACGCACACGCACACTAGCGGGCGCCATCAACGTATAACGCACTTTAGGAGGCAGTAAGAGCACACGAGGATGTGGCAGAAAATGTGCAAGGAGTGAAGGAACACGAGATGTAAGTGATGCAACACGAGACCAAGGTAATGTACAAGGAAGGATAGGATACGAAATTTAGAGGAATACTTGCTAGAGAGTTTCTGTTCCTTAGCTTGTCAAAAAACATAATAGATATCGCTTCTGCTTCCTCTACCAAAGGCACACTTTGAAAAATAACTTTTTGTCATAAAAGTGTTTTATTAGTTCTCCAAATTATGGCAAATGTCACAATGAACTAGATATGATATTTTAAGGAACATGAGATGTAAGTGATGCGACACGAGACCGAGACAATGTAGAAGGAAGGATAGGAAGCACAACATTAAGTGCAGCAATGACAAAAGTAGCGTGTGTATCAGACATACACCAAACATGGCTAAGGGGAATCATTACGTGTATTCAGGCGATAATGGCTGATCGGGCAACATGGCGGCAAGGTAATTTTGTTCACATTATTATGATGTGATTAACTGGTTATTAGATTAACAGGAGTTTTCTACACTTAAATATAGGGCAGGAGGACTAAAACACTACTCAAGCACTAGGTAATAACCAACACTAACGTGACAACACTACTAGTGTTCCCACTGATAACAACTGCCAACAGTGGGTAGGTCAGTGAACCATTGATAACAAGTACTGCAAGCAATGGATATCGACCACTATTAACAGTAACTATACTGCAGGCAATTGATAGCTACGTTTGACAATACAACAACAGCAAACAATGGATAACTCGAGCTCACATCGATCATTTCCTGCTCTACTTGAAGCTTGTGAAGGAAGAGAACACACGACAAAATCAGCCGAGTGAACTATAGTACGTATATGGGTGACAGTCTAACTTATGATAACGTAAGATATATGTTCAAATATTCTGCAGCTAATTGTAACTTATTAAACGCTCTCATAGGTAGAGCGACGCTCATGGTTGCAAAATAAACATTAATATGAAAAATGATTCTGTGCAATGCTGTTTTGAATTTCTGCATTTTATAACAACATTATTCATCTGTACCTATATAATAATAATATTATTATTAAGTGCTAAATAATTACCTACTTAAAACTTTACCTACCAGCACCTAATATTGGCATGAAGTGAAGGTAGATAAGGACTACAATATTGTCGACAGCTATCGTAACTATACCGTACGACGGGTGCAATAGACCGTAAATTTCAAACTCTTAATAAGTCCCGGGACAAAATTTCTTTCACTATGTTGGCTTGGCAGGGACATTTTAAATGCTTTACTGAGCACATATGATGCGTGACTTTTCAACGTACAAAGAGATATAAACACAGATAAATGAATATTAATAATGATGGAACTTTATAGGACACGGTGTTGTGTGCCGCTCACCAGATAGGAACAGTGTCTTAATGTTACATTCGTTGTTCCAGCCTTATGAGCTTACAATTTGGTGTAGACCTATTATATTACCCCTTACTCCTTATATTACCGCGCTCTTGCACAGAAACGAAAATAAGATTGAAAATAAAATAATGAAAGAAGAAAGAATAAAAAAACAATCACTAACAGTGATGAAAGAAGTGAACTACAGGAAAACCTAAATGAAAACTAGTGCAGCAAGAGACATACCTGCGTGACCAGAGCTTTAGGATCTACGTTATCCTTCGCCTGGGGCGCGTGGGAAGGAAAGAGGATAAGTGGGTACATACATGGTACGTGAGTACACACATGGTACGTGAGTACACACATGGTACGTGACTACATACAAGGTACGTCAGTACATATACATGGTACGTGAAAATGATAGGGGAGGACAGAAGTACACGGCATGGGGTATGTTACTGGTAAATAAAAAGATAAGCAGAGTAAAATGGGAGTCCCGTTCTTTCGAACATCCTATGATTAATTCCTCTGGTTATGCCACATTTCGGGAATGCATAGCGGTCCTCCAAACCGGAAGGCGATCCTTCAAACCGGAACGCAGTCCTCCAAACCGGAAGGCGGTCCTTCAAACCGAAACGCAGTCCTTCAAACCGGAAGGCGGTCCCCCAAACCGGAACGCAGTTCTTCTACCTTTAACGTGGCGACCCAGGTCAGGGTCTTCTACCTCTAACGTATCGGCCCAGGTCAGGGTCTTCTACCTTTAACGTGGCGGCCCAGATCAGGGTCTTCTACCTCTAACGTAGCGGCTCAGGTTAGGGTCTTCTACCTTTAACGTGGCGACCCAGTTCAGGGTCTTCTACCTCTAACGTAACGGCCCAGGTTAGGGTCTTCTACCTCTAACGTAGCGGCCCAGGTCAGTGTCTTCTACCTTTAACGTGGCTGCCCAGGTTAGGGTCTTCTACCTTTAACGTGGCGGCCCAGGTAAGGGCCTTCTACCTCTAACGTAGCGGCCCAGGTCAGGGTCTTCTACCTTTAACGTGGCGGCCCAGGCTAGGGCCTTCTACCTCTAACGTAGCGGCCCAGGTAAGGGTCTTCTACCTCTAACGTAGTGGCCCAGGTCAGGGTCTTCTACATCTAACGTGGCGGCCCAGGTCAGTGTCTTCTACCTCTAACGTAGCGGCTCAGGTCAGGGTCCACTATCCTTCTACGTAGCGATTCAGCTCGGGGTCAACTACCCCCCCCCCCTACCTGAGGTAGCGGTTCAGGTCTTGGTCCTCTACTATAGAGGCTGAGGTCCAGGTCGAGGTCTTCTACCCCCAACGCAGAGGATTAGATCTGGGTCCTCTGCCCAAAAAACGGATCAGTTCGGGGTCCTCTACCCCCGAACGGTTTTTGTCGGGGTCTTCTGCCTCGAACAGAGGTCGAGGTAAGGGTCCTTTCCTCCCCGACGCAGCGATTCAGGTCGGGATCCCCTAACTCGACGTAACGGCCCAGGTCTGGGTCTTCTGCTCTGGAGAGCGGTCCACGTCAGGGTCCTTTACTCCCGACGTTGCGATTAAGGTCGGGGTTTTCTACCCCCAAAATAGGGGTTCGGGTCGGAGTTCTCTACCACTGACTTCGCGATCCAGGTCGGGGTCCACAACCTCCGAGGTAGCGGTCCAGATAGGAGTCCTCTACCTCTGAAGTAGTTATCTATTTCGGGGTGCTCTACTCCCGACCTAGCGGTCCAGGTCGTGGTCCTCTACCCTTGAGGTAGTGATTTCGGGGTACTCTACTCCTGACGTACCGGTCCATGTTGGGGTCCACTACCCCCGAGGTAGCGGTCCAAGTAGTGGTCCTATATCCCTGAGGTAGTGATCTATTTCGGGGTACTCTACTCCTGACTTAGCCGTCCAGGTCGGATTCCTCCTCCCGACGTAGACGCGCTGAAGTCGAAAGCATCGGCGCTAGTTTGTCAAAGCTATCAAATGAATGTTTGGGCATGAAGTAGAAATAGAGTGAGAGGAGCTGAAGGTCTAAGGAGCCATTAATCACAAACGGACGTGAACAATATCCTCTGATGACGTAGCAAGGGCAGCGGATGCGGATAGGCGGTTTTCCTGTTTCATGATCTCCCATTCCATATGTCAGACTCAATGGATAACAATGAGTGTTCTCTCAGTCAAGATCTGACTCACTGGATAACAATGAGTGTTCTCTCACTCATAATCAAACTCCCTGAGTTAAAATGAGTGTTCTCCCACTCATGATCAAAACCACTGAGAAACAATGAGTGTTCTCTAAGTCTAAGTCTAATTAACAGAATAACACTGAGTGAGTTTAGCCCTGATAGAGATTCATGAATCGTGTATTTCGAGAGCCATCATCACAGGGCTATATTTCCTGCATATCGTAAGCCGAGGATGTGACGTGTGGTACGGCAAGTTCGACATGTGTCTTCACTGTGTAGTTTTATGTGTGTGTCTGACGTGTGTAGTTTCTTGTGTGTGTTTGACGTTTGTAGTTTTATGCTGTTAAAGATCTAAATTATTGTCTTGGGGTGTGCTTCAACTTGGGCAGGGTGGCCCAGTAGTTAAAGTTCAGAGTACCAAGATTGGCGCACTAGAGAGGCGCGGGTTCGATCCAAGCTCTGTGCGCCAGTTTCTGGTCAGAATCGGCAAGGAGGCCGGGCGGTTAAGCACAGCAGAATTGTAGCAGTGAGTTGCGAGTTCGAGACCGCAAAATGCTGTGGATGTTTTGCGATGTTAAGAATCGGCGACAGGCCTACGGCCTACTAAACGCTTAAACCGCTATTATTATATTATTATTAATGTATGCGTAGCGAGATAAAATTTACGAGTGGTGTGATAACATTCGAAGTGATAAATTAGATGTATGGTGCGTCACACTTGACGTGTTGAGTGACATACTCGACGTGTGGTGTGACACATTTGACGTGTGGTGTGACACAATTGACGTGCGGTGTAACACATTTGACATGTTGTGTGACAATTGACGTGTGGTGTAACACACCTGACGTTTAGTGAGACACACCACTTGACGTGTAGTATGACACACTCAGTGTGTGGTGTGACTCAGTTGGCGTATGTAGCGTGTGTGGTGTCAGCGGAAAATCGCTGCTTGTGATGTCATCACAGGAAATCCGTTTCGACTTCAAAAGCTGAGTCCCAGACTCCTTCTGTTGGCAGTTGGCAGCACCAGGCTCCCAAGATGGTATCCACACACAGTTAAATTAATTCGCACAGCATTAAGTGTGATTATTTCTAGTGGCGTTGATGATTTGTGGTGAAACGCTTATAGATGGAAACTGTGATGTACAGGGTGTACCAGAATTAACTAACCCTTTTAATTTGTTAATAAATAAAAAACTAAGAACGTTATGAAGTTGAAACTTGTTTTATTTAAAAGAAGAACATTTTTATGGTAATATTGTATCTTAGTTTTTAAATATAATATCTTTTAAATGCCCACCACAATTGTTTTGACAAAATGGGGCTCTTCTCTTCGTTGCTTTCATAACCTTCATTAGTGTTTCTGGCGGGAGTGAAAATTTTTGATATCCGCAAATTTTCGATAAAGAGATTTAATTGTGTTTTTTGAAGGATCCTTGATTTGAAATGGATCCTATAATCACGTTGAACTTCTGTTATTGACATCGTTATTGACTGTAGCGATAATTTCCGTTCTTTCTTCTTTGCTGTAGCGAATCATGATGAAAATTTAAGGCTTGATAATTAAACACAAATTTAGCAAGCTATACAGGATAATGACGTAACTATGATACAATATTACCATAAAAATGTTATTCTTTTAAATAAAACTAGTTTCAACTTCATAATGTTCTTAGTTTTTTATTTATTAACAAATTAAAAGGGTCAGTTAATTCTGGTACACCCTGTATTTATTAATCTATTGCTAAGTTTAACGCGTTTTTATTGAACTACTAGATCACCTGATCCTCTATATGCTTGCGTGGATTTAACAAACTGCTACATCCAACTATGGATGTACTACGCTATGCTGCCACATTTATTGTTGTTTATTTCAACTGTGGATTTAATTAACTGCTAGATCTATTGTTGCTCTATGCTACCATGGAAATGAACGGCTATATCTCTATTATTATTCTATTCTACTATCTATTACATTCATTTAAAGAGTAATTTTCCTGGAGACTCAAGGAAATTTTGTTGTATGCCAATATTTCTTACGACATTATCTTCAAGCATTAGTGGGGATCAGAAATCGTATTCAATAACATGGGAATATTCAGCTTAAAATTTTGTCGTCTTCTTCGTTCGATCCTTACTGTCGTCGATACTAAGTTTAAGAAGGCCGAGTGCTTACCATACCAAGACTGAAGCAGTGAGTTGCGGGTTAGATTCCAGCTACCTGCAACAGTTCTGGTTAAATCTGCGAGGAGGTCGGGCGGTTAAGCCCAGCAAAAGTTAGAGCAGTGAGTCGCGTGCTCGAGACTCGTAACAAGCTGTGAAAATTTGGCGATGTTCAGAATTGACAACAGGTCTAGAGGCCTAATCAACGCTGGCACCGCTACTATTTATAGTACATTATAAACCTATCCAAAGTTGAATTAATTCTCAATAAGGCTTGTTACGGTGAGTAGGTGACTTAAATAAAAATTTAATCACAAATCGTGGTTTAATCCAAATTATTCTTCAGCAGAATCACAGTGGAGTTGAGCCAACTCTTTTAAAAATAGAGAAGTTGGGCGGCGTTTTGAAGAAAGCAAAGTATAATGAAGACCACAAGCCGTAGAATGGTGACGTTGGTGGTGTTGTTGGCGACTGCTGGGGCAATGGTGTCTTGTTTCCCGAACGATCCCCGCACCAACACCCACTTCACTTCGGGTTCTTTCGATTTCCCTCGCGAGGGGGAATACGACCCTCGGGGGAATGGCAGACAACAACCCCACAACTACGACAACAATAACAACGGATGGTTGGTCAACAAAAACCGGGGGCGCGGGAACAACTGGGACCCGAACTCAAAATTCGACGGTGGAGTAAATGCAAGACCTGTTTCTAACATCCAGGACCACCCTAGTTTAAACTTGGACGACATCGACAACGACAACCGCGTGCCCGTCCGCAACTTCGGTAACAATAGAAACGATAGATACAACAACAACCGCTACAATCACAACAACAATATTTTTGGGGGAGCCCCAATGCCCGGAATCCTTCCCCACCAACCCACATTGCTCGATGCTCATCTTCGCCCCCAACTGCCCCGACACGAGGGGAACGCGCAGTCCGGCCCAACCAACCCCAACCAGCCCCTTGATGTGGGACCGGGTGAGTCTATAGCCCACTGCTGGTCCGCTGATAACGGCCGCTACAGCAGTTATTATACTACTGTTATTGCAGCTGTTAGAACGTCAGTTGTAGTAATGGCCTCTTTAGCAGTTATAATCAGACCATTGTATCGGTTTTAGAACGTCAGTTGTAATAACGACCTCTACAACTATTTTTGATTATATTACCTTCCGACTTATGGCTTACTCAAATACAAGTTTGCGATTACCTTATGACTTAATACACGTAGAATTAAACATTTGTTCTCACCTCACGACTTATGAGTTGCAGATTATTAAAGGCTTGTGTTCACTTTACGAATAATGAATTATAGATTATTGAAGGTTGTAAGCACCTTGCGATTGATGACTTGAAGAATTCGAGGGTTGTGAATACAGGAAGGACTTGTAGCATTCGAGGGCCTTAAGGACAATATGACTTATGACTTGCAGCATTCGAGGGCCTTACGGACATTATGACTTATGACTTGCAGCATTTGAGGGCAGTAAGGACATTATGACTTATGACTTGCAGCATTTGAGGGCAGTAAGGACATTATGGCTTATGACTTGCAGCATTCGAGGGCCGTAAGGACATTATGACTTATGACTTGCAGCATTTGAGGGCTGCGAGCGTCATCCAGGCCCTCAGAACGCCGAGTGGATGCAGGAGGGCCACTACCAGACGATAGCCCAGCCCATGCAGCATGGCAGCCACATCGCGGTCTACCCTCTCACCACCCTCGCCCCCAGCTACACCCTCAAGATCACCATGCCTAGTGTCAACTATCAGGTGTGTGGTGGGTCATGTGTGGTACACTGGTATGAGAGTGCGATGGGTCACGACTGTAAGTTACTTTGCAAGGTACCATTGCTTGCTTCTGCCGGCCATTAGCGGAGCAAAAGCGGACAAACCAAGACTGTGCTCAAGAACGTATTCAGTTGATTATATAAATCGACTTATCCAGTCGATCCTGGAAAGTAGGTCAGCTCCATCGACTAGGCATTGGACACTGGATACCCTATTGGGGCCGATACGGAAGATTAAGATCCCTCCCGAAGGATCTTAACTCAGGCCACAGCTCTGTTGCTCGATGGGCAATCCTGCACAGTCTTCCTATTCTTCCATTTCGATATATCACTGTCCTGACGGTCTCACTTCTAATGTTAAGGGATGGTCTGGTTATCATCTTCTCCGTGCTCAGAATGATATCCCTTTCCCTTCATATTTCTAATGATTACATTCCCAGTGGCACCAGTCACTGCCGTAGTCCAGCTCCCGCTTGCCGTTGATTCTGGACGTAAAAGCTTGCCTGACTGTATCCACACAGTGTAAATTCAGGTTTCAGTTTGGGCCGCCGCAGCCTCCATTAATTGATTCAGCTTGGAGGTTAATCAGGAGCGAATTGCTGCTCCACACTCGCCTTGAACGGCGACCAGGCTGGCAAATTAGAAGCCAATAGGGCTTTAATGTATTGTATGGAAGATTCAGTTGGTTATTAAGAATATGGGTACGGCGTTAGTAATGGGGTGTGAATGTCAGGTGTGCTGTGTCTGGTTCACTAGTTCGTTTATTTCTGATTTCATTTCATTTTTGCCGTCTAAAAATATAAATAAATTTAGAAAAGTTCAAGTTTGAATTATTTGCTGAATAAATATTGTCCGTCTTCTCGTAGGTCGCCATCCAAGGTACCCACGTGAGGCTCGAGAAATGCGGCACCAAGAGAGGGCGCTGCGAAGTGCAGGACGAGAAGGCGACCAAGAGCAAGGACCTACTGCGACCACAGACATGGAACTACTTCTACTCACAAGTTCTACCTAACCAGGTCACTACTTCTACTCACAAGTTCTACCTAACCAGGTCACTACTTCTACTCACAAGTTCTACCTATTCAGGTCACTACTTCTACCTAACCAGGTCACTACTTCTACTCACAAGTTCTACCTAACCAGGTCACTACTTCTACTCACGAGTTCTGCCTAACCAGGTCACTACTTCTACTCACAAGTTCTACCTATCCAGGTCACTACTTCTACCTAACCAGGTCACTACTTCTACTCACAAGTTCTACCTAACCAGGTCACTACTTCTATTCTACTCGCAAGTTCTACCTAATCAGGTCGCTATTTCCACTCACAAGTTCTACCTAACCAGGTCACTACTTCTACTCGCAAGTTACATCAGACCAAATAGCTACTTCAACTAACAGCGTCGTTATTTCCACTGATTTCTTAACCTTTTCGTTATTTTTCCTATTTTCCTAACCATTTCTTATCTTAACTGTTTTTCAACCTCGTTGTTCGTTCTGCAACTTCCTTAACCACGTCGTAATTTTCACTGCTTTTCTTACCAAGTCGTTACTTCTGTTCTTCCTATTAGGTAACCTCTTATACAAGCATCTATATGTACAACCAGACAGAGCTGTAGTGTCAAATTGCATTGGCTTCCATACATTAAGTAAGTAACTATTTAAATCATTCTTACTTTCCTAGACATGCAGAGCAACACATATTAGGCCGTCCTTTGATTTTTCAACAACCTTACTTCCATTCTCAAGTAATTTTGTACTGTACGTTTCTATATTAACTGAATTAAATGGCTTTGGTTGATAATTATCACACTTATTACACAAGAGTCATTTTAGGCTCCCTTATCTATCCTTATGCGTTGACATTATAATTTTTTAGATACATCTGACGCTGCTATAGACCTGTAAACGGTCATGCTAGGCTAGAAGGAGCCTCGATTAGATTTATTTATATAACATTCAGTATCTGTAACAGAGGTTGACTATAAACAGAATGAAATTAGTTAATTATTAACTGTAAACGGTCATGCTAGAGGGAGCCTCGACTAGATTTATTTATGTAACATTCAGTATCTGTAACAGACGTTGACTATAAACAGAATGAAATTAGTTAATTATTAATAATCAACTGCAATACAGGTAACCTCAGCTTCCCTAATAAATTAGTAGAAACTGGTTCCTTCTTGAGAAATGGAGAGATGAACGAAAGTTTAATCTCAACCAAACTTTTATAAACTGCAATCATCCTGCTGTACTAATATCATGATGATGTGTATTTATAAGTGCAAACAGCACTTAATTGTTTATTGTAGCTTACAAAAATTCAAATGGTCGTGTTAAAACGATCTCAGCGCATTGTATGTCTGTGGCTACTATGTTGTACTTCCCTAACAAAATTTAGAGTCGCCCCAGCTTCTGGTAATCCAAATCAGAAGCTGCTGCGTCTGTAAATTTTCACTGTCTCAACCCAGTAAAAATTTAGAGACGCGGCAGCTTCTGATTTGGATTACCAGAAGCTGGGGCGTCTCCAAATTTTGTTAGGGAATGCATTTCTAAGTCTATTAATGTCGCATATGTTCATCTGTGTTTTTTTCAGCTGACCATCGGCATCAACGAGGAGGTTGAAGTGATGTCCATGAATGACATCCCAACGGATGAGCTGAAGGAGGCGGAGTGGTTGGTGATGACGGGGGATGGCAGGAGTGATGATGGGTCATCACACGCCTCTGGAGATGGTGCTTTTGTGGCACAATACCCCTGTGCTGGTAGGTGATGCGAAACATCATAACTGCACCAATCAGGTGTGCGGTATACATGGTGCAGTACTCGTAATGGTATGTTATACAACGCATCATAACTCCAGCAGGACTCCAATATTGTTTGGTATTTCACACTGCAGGCCTCAGACGAGGCTGGACATGATGCGCTTGGGGAGTCGAAATGTTCTTAAATTTACCAAAATTATCCGAGGAAATGACTTAAGGTATGCGTTAATTATGCTCTGCATGCAAAGCGTACAGTAAAATCTAAGAATTTTCTTAAGCCAAACTGACTTCTGAAATTTTGCAAGATTTACTTAGTCTAAAGGGAGTTCTGTAAATTATTCACGAGACTGTGACTTGTGTAAGTCTACGACAACGATGCAAGTTACTGCCGAGTTACTAGAATACTGACGTTACTTAAGTTTTCTAAATACCTATGTCAAACTCATACGTTTTTTATAAATTATAATTTGTTTATTGCAGGTACTGGGCTTGCTCC
Organism: Hyalella azteca; assembly: GCF_000764305.2. Classification (NCBI taxonomy): domain Eukaryota; kingdom Metazoa; phylum Arthropoda; class Malacostraca; order Amphipoda; family Hyalellidae; genus Hyalella; species Hyalella azteca. Next base: position 31,917 of record NW_025941129.1, on the reverse strand, counting down.
ATTTTTCAATGATGACTGTAATACAATTTAACGCTATACTTAATTGTGTCAATATTTCAATGATTCATCACAATTACAATATTTTTCTTCTCCCCAGAGTACGTGGCTGCGCATATGCCGACAACTCCATACCCCGGGCGGCAGCCTCCTTCACCCAATTACAACCCAACCCGACCCTCATACAACCCTCACGCCCCTGGTTTACACCCTAATAACCCCACGATGCCTGGTGCAACCCACTACAACCCCTTCGACCCCATGGATACACGCACTGACCCACACTCCCACACGCACGTCAACGACACGCACACCACGCAGTACCTACACACCACGGACTCACCTTCCTTCACCGACGCAGTGTGTTAGTAGCTTGACTCACTTCTGTCTGTTATTATAACTTCAGCAGCAAAGCAATCAAATTGAGTGCGAATTTCAAGAATAAATATTGAACTCTGAAACTTAGTGAATATTGCCAAGTTTCCCAATATTTAGTATTTGCTTTGCTAATCAACGCACGTTGATCTAATCTAGCAAATTTAGACACCAGAGAATTCCATGAAAATATTCAACTCAATAAAAAGTCATTTCACGGAATCCTCTAATTTTGAACCATAAAGTATCCATAACGCTGTCAATATCATATTTTTTTGTAATTTTATCTATCATTTTACACACGTTAAATTATATTTGCTTTATATATGGAAGATGTGAATTAAAAATTCATGAAATTTACAATAGAACTTTTTAATGGCAGTTCACACCACGGCCGCGCCAGAGCAGGAGGGAGGCGCCAGCGCGGCTCTGATCGTAGGTGTGATCGTGGCCATCCTCATCGTGATCTTGATCGTAGCGATCGTGCTGACGGTGATCAAAAAACAGCGCAGCATGACTGTTAACGAGGGCACTCCGCTGAGCGAGCAACAGACGTCCGCAAAACAGGAGCAGCAACAGGCGAAATAAACGCGCGAGGGGAAGAGAAGAACATAACAGAGATATAATACAACAGGGAGATTAAAAACAGCTGGTCATTAACAGAGATATAATACAACAGGGAGATTAAAAACAGCTGGTCATCAACAGAGTGATAAATTATAATACAACAGAGATATGAACAACAGCTGGTGATGATTTAATCAACAGAGATATAATACAGCAGGGAGATTAACAACAGCTGGTGATGATTCGTCAACAGAGGGATGGTGTAACAGAGAGATTAAAAACAGCTGGTGATGATTCATCAACAGAGAGATAATACAACAGGGACATTAAAAACAGCTGGTGATGATTTAATCAACAGAGCGATGGTGCAACAGAGAGATGAACAACAGCTGGTGATGATTCATCAATTGGATTTTAGGAGGTACGGCTGAAGACTACACTAAAAATATAAAGCAAATAGCGGATTTAATTCAACACCATGCATAGGTAACGCCAGCAGAGCTCGGTCACTACAGATTTCGAACAGATAAGTGCATTTTATTGATAGTGATTACGTAATAATGACTGTCATTACGCAACAATGACTGTCATTACGCAATAATGACTGTCATTAAGCAATAATGACTGTCATTACGCAATAATGACTGTCATTACGCAATAATGACTGTAATTACGCAATAATGACTGTCATTACGAAATAATGACTGTCTGACTGTCATTACGCAATAATGACTGTCATTACGCAATAATGACTGTCATTACGCAATTTCCGTTGAATTTCCGTTGATTACGCAATTTCCGGTTGAAATTTCCGTCAGGTTAAGTTGAAATTGCCGTTGAAATAGGATGACGTCTAGTTAGTAGGCGTTGACGTTGGATTTGCTGCGAGTTTACAATAATTAATGCTAAACAAGCCAAGTTTTTGGTTAATCATCTTCTGAAGTATAGAGGATGAATGCAGAATTTGTATTTGATTTCTAATTTAAGTATGATGTTCAATAATTTTTCAAATGGCTATGGTTTTATAACGTTTATTTATCTTTCTATGACTATTAATTTCCGCTTAATCAATAATAAAATCTTAATTTTTTATAAATTTCATAACCTCATCTACAATTAATGTGTCTTCTGCACTTTAATGGATTTAAATATGAACGAAAAACAGTAATATAGCAAGTTTTTTGCAAGTAGCTAGCGCCAGGACCGAACCCGCCCTCTGAGCGGCAGCCATATATGTGACATGTTGAAGTAAGTGTGATAAATAACTGTTATAATTTATCTTATTTGCTTATCACTCGATTACCAGCGTACCACATTGCAACAGAAATCATGAGCATTTGTTCTTTCGATCACATTATTTTTTCGTGGAACAAATTAAGCGTCTCACCGGAACGCTTTAACTTGAAAGTGGAAACGGAGTCTACGACATATTTATAATATTCACTTGAGTTTTGCTTACTCACAATTATAGAGGTGAGTAAAACCAGGCTTGAAAGCGTTCATGTATGTACTGGCAAATGCAGACATCCACATTCAAGAAAATTCATGGCAAAATCTTGGCTGGGTAATCGGTGACCGTCCCATCGACCTGTCACCGATTATTTCATCGACCTGTCACCGATTATTTCTATAATAATGTAGGGACGAATGTACACGGTATGCACACAATTTTTGTAAACAACATTATCGTACAATTTACACACATATGAACAAAGCTGGCTTGTATTTAGACAATATGTACAGGGAAGACGCATATAAAAACATATAGATTTCATGGAACTGATCTGGTCGCAGTTACTGGCACGAATTTTCACTCTGACCCATTTAATATTTCGCCTAAACATCAAAAACAAATTGTCAGGCAGTGCAATTTATTCTTGCCGATTGCCAATGTATATTTTACCTGACTATTTGAAATATAGTTGTTTAAGGGTAATTGTGGAGCTATTGTTATCTCAACAAATATTAAAAATGGACTGACAGGATTAAATTTGGCTTCGATTATTCCTATAGCAAAGAGAATATCAACATAATTATTTGTTAATTTTATTATAGTTTATTTTATGAAAACCATTAACAATCGATTAGGAATTCATTATCAAAATTTAATTATTATTAAATGAGATTAATCAGAGTCAGTCGAAATAAGTAAATGAATAATAAATGAATTTAATACTACCTTAATTTGATGTCATTATTCGGTTCAAATGGGACTACATGAATTGTTTGGATTATCGAGTGAGAAAATGAAGGCTGTGACCTTTGATGATTGGCTAATTTCAATCCCAATATAGTTGAGATGAATTAAATTTAGATGAATACCCATAAATCAACAAATTTTTGGTGTAAGGGGATTAATATGTAAGTTGGTGCATGAAAATGCGATAAATAATGCGGCAGAAAAATATACAGTTCAGCATTGTCGGAAGACATGATCTTCATTGTAAAATAATTATTTTGTTATCTAAAGTTTTTATATCAAAGAAGTCTAGAAAGTTTGAAGATAACATAAAATAATTAATAATACAAATAATAATAATCTTTTGAATCTTATATTATGATTGCAACCTCCGGTCGGTATAGTATATAATAAGTATAATAAGCAATAAAGCTTCCAATGTTTCGTATGCACAAATAAAACATTGCATGGCTTTAACACCATGTATAAAAAATAACAAAGAAACAAGATAACAACACCAATTACCTTCACGGTAACTGGCCTAATTACAAGTTTAACCACCACTTATGTTAATGATTTAGACAGTAATGCAGCTTCCATTTATCAGATTAATATTTACTCTTTATTTTTATATTGATAATTTCCCCCAATTATTATGAATTGAAAGATTTCTCAATTTTTAAAGTCATGGTGCAAATTGGATGTGAAATTATGACAGTTATTATCATCTTTTCACGAAAAAATAAATGCCATCTCATGGATATATAAATTAACCAAAGATCGTCGCTCCATTACGATTACCGAGGGTGTTTATGAGGAAAAATATAAATTTATACGAAATTAATTATGACACCTTGAGGAAACTGTGAGTGAACAAATGAGTGGTATTCTAAATTATACTGCAATATATTGATTGTATGCGATATTTTAGTGACAATTTTGAATACAAAAATACGTTTTATACAGTATGATGTACGAAAAGTTCTCCTCAAACTTCGAGCGCAGTTACACACGGTTGCCGTTATCACAACTTGCGGTTCGAGGTAACATATCATTTGTTTCTTTCATTAATGTTGTTTAATTAAAGTTCATTAATTAATGTTAACATTTAATAATGCTGTTTATTGTAATACCAGCTAATTAATTCGACTTGTACAATTTAGAGTAGTTAAGAAACATTTAAAAAATCGTTGATGACTACGACACGGAACGGCAAATTTAGTAATTTTTTATTTATGTGATTAAAGCTTTTCTTTAATTAATATAAATTAAGAAGCTATAAGCACGTTTTTACCCCATGATTCATCTTCTTTATTCAAGACTTAGCCTTACTAAGCATTATAAATTAACATAAAAACTTCCTTATATACATTATCGTATAAGGGGACATGACTATATTATAATGAACCTGATCCCTCCTGAACCGGGGAGAGAACTTCCCCTCCCTGACCCCCTTCAGGGTTATCAGGGGTGAAGGATGCGTAGAGAAGCGATGGCCCGCACTGGGTGGGGTGGAGGGATGAGGCTTGGGGATTTGGGGGAGCGAGGGACTGTGTAAGGGGAAGGAGGGTTAAAGAAGGGTCGTCTATGGAGGAGAACCCTTGGTAAGACAACCCCGGGCTCTGATGTTGGGGTTCTCTGGACATTGAAGGGTTCAGGGATGCCAGTAAGGAGTGTGGGGAAGAGGATGGGGATGCGGGGGCGTATCCCTATGCCATCGCCCCCACTACGTTATTCCCCCCATGTGACATCCCAAACGGTGCCGCCCCGGACGGAATCTGTAGCTGGGATGCTCCCCCAATTCCCCCAAACCCTGACATGCCGTGCATGGAGGAGTGCGGTTGTCCGCTATGATGCACCCCATGATGACCTCCGCCCATCAACCCTCCACCCATTGAAGAACTGCTCGCCGCCGCGGCTGCCGCGGCTGCTGCCGCCGCCATGTGGTTGCCATACATGCTGTACATGGCAGAGAACCCGCCGCCCCCTGGACCCCCAAACCCGGGGAAGCCTTGCCCGCCCTGACAGGACTTGTCGCGCAGCATGTCGGGGAAGCCGAGCAGTCCCTTCTTCTTCTTGGACTTGGCGCTGAGCTTGCGGTTGCGCGTCTGGATGCCGTCCTTCTTCATGGACATCGGCCGCGACACCTGCGGAGGAGGAGGCTGTTATCGAGGGGTGGTGGTAGGTGCCGAATGGTGATTCGACAATGTGGGTTAACATAGATTTAATGCTTTCATAGAGGTCATTTAGTGTTGATACTTCAATTGGTTTCATCGCAAAATGTTACGTTTAGGGTAGAAATTTAGCGTTGGTCTTCACTGATGATTACCGTCAATTGTGGCAGTATTTATCGTGGTCATTTAGAATTTGAAAAGGATTAGTACTTAATAACAAACCCTCTAATCGCCTTTATTTTGTATTTGTCATGATAACAAATTGTTATACTGATAATAATTTTGGAAATGTTATATGTTGAGAAAAGTTGTTATGAACCAAAGACGCATCATTTATAAAAAATTGTAATTCCAGTGTAGCAGATTTTAACACAGTTCAGGTGCAGTTTAGTCAAAACGAAAATGGCCAATCTCTGATAAAGTTCATCAGATTGATCTTTAAATTTCAATATTATGAAAATGAATCATCAATGCTTTTCAAAATACGATCATCGAATAACCTAAATTGATCAAAAAAGTAAAAATAACTAAAATTCACCGCAGAACGCGGAATTAACGATTATCGCAGAACGATAATCGGAGTAGTTAAACGCTCACTGCAGAATCTCAAGAGCCGTAAATCGATGATTAAAGGCATTAAGATGGTTTAAAATTAAAACATGGAATAAAGACGCTGAAATATTGGCTTAAAAACTCCATTATCGAGTGCAAAACGTGGCATGAAGAGACCAATAAACGAAGAAAATAATGCCGTGTATTAAAGAAGACAACGCTCGTGATACGGCAACTCTGATTGGCTCGAAGATAAGACAAGCAACGATAGCTGACTGGCCATAGATATGCTTCCCAGCGATGTGATTGGCCGAGATAAGGCCTGGCGTGTATTGATTGGCCGATAGGGGGAGCGGGAGAAGGGGAAGGAGGGGATGAAAACCCCAGATAATCTTGGCTAAAATTGCATCAGAAAAGAGCAGGAAACCGAGGCTTATCTCGGAGACTAGTTGAGAGGGGGGAGTGGGATGGGATAGGTGGATGGGGGCTGAAGGGAATGAGGCGAGAGGGAGGGGGGTTACACAGCACAGCCTGCATAGGGTTATAGCTACATACGTGACAGCAACACAACGAATAATAGTAATGCTGGTAACGCAACAGCGTGTCCTAGATATAAACTAGTTGAAGTAAAACTACGTAGTAGTTAATCTTGTTACAAAATCACGTTGCAGTTACACTAGTTACAACAACACCCCGCTATAGTTAGCAACAAATTACACATAGTTACAACAACACTCGTTACTCACGTTATGTAGTTTGTAGTAGAGGCCACACGCGTTACACACAGGCTCGCCGTTGTGGTTACGTCGCCATAACGTCGTTGTTGTCGTTTTACAGTTGGCGCACGACGTGCCGGCGCGGCGTTGCGCCGACTGCGGTGATACGATGTGTAATGTTATCATTGTTATGCAACAATAGCTTTTGATATATAAACAAATTTCTGTTATGTTTAACATAATATTTCTTTAAAATTTGTGTTTTCAAAGTAAAATTTAGTCAATTATACTCCTAGGATTAAATTTTTGAAGAAACTTTACATACATGTACGATCGCTGACTTTTATTGCAGTATACGTTCAAAAATTTTCTAAGGGATAAAATTCAAAGAAAACAAATAATCTATTTTTTTTTGCAACAACTACGTTATTTACTATGGATTCATTTGCACGGAATCGACCACCCTCAGTCCCTCATTCAGTCATTGCACAGTTTAAAAACATCAGGGGTCAGATAAGTATAAATAATTAATTAATATAGAAGAAAATTTCCGTTTGTTTACACTAGAGTGACAGTGACTAGAGCAACGTCCCGCGAGCCTGCGACAGCACGTCAACCTCGTGGCTTTTCGCTGCCTACTGACAACCCGTCAGCCATCCTGCTTTTACGATTTTTTTTATGATCAAAGAGGGCTTCTACTATATATCTTGAGTGCTTTAGAATGAAGAAACTTTTATGTGTGTTGAATAAAACAATAAATATCTTGTTTTCTAATAGTGTCTAATATCAATTAGAAACTTTTCTCAATTCATTTAGGGCAAATTTATATGTTCGCTTTCCGATTGCCTCATGGAGCCCATACAAATAATTTAGTGATAGGAAATCCCACGAAAAATTTTCATTCTCAATTAAATTCCTTATAATGCCGCCTTTGACTATCGTGCAATGCCGTGAGAGTCGTAATTTCCAAAATAGGTACTACTTTTACCTCTCCCGGCTCCCATGGTCAGGAAGATGTGCCAGGTGCGCGGGAATTTATTTTGTCATTTTAACAACCTGCGCGGTGTGCCGTAATATGCTGGTAAAAAAATGCGCCATGCGCCGTACTTTAGAAAGCTAAAATAGTTCTACTATTTTAGTCGACAATATACGCGAGTATATTGACTACGCGAGTCGAACTGACAATAATAAAATGTAAGACATGTCCGGGTTACTTCTGACTCTTCCGCTTGTCCGCCTTGTCAGATACGGAACGTACGGTAATCGTAAACTGCGGCTATTATACATACGAAATGTGAACAGACGATGTTCAGTGTTGCCATATGACTTTGGAGAAAATTTCTTCTAAAATAAAGTTCTAGATTTCTCATTCACCAAATTTCTGGGATTGCGCGAACACGTGCGCAAAGAGAATCAATTTTCATTACATTGCGCCAACTGAGCACAGCAATAGCTTAAAAAAGTGAAAATGCGCGGGAAAATTCACCGAAAACATACATCATCCTGAGTGTGGCCCGGCTCTGATGTGTCAGATGGAGCTATGTAAATTTTACCAGGTACAAAAACTATTTTCCTAACATAAATCTGTTCTAATAAGGGCAGCGAATTACTTTTTGATGGTAACTTATAGGCCGTGAACGATGATACTATAAACTAGACCTACCATGTGCTGTTTGGGCTTGATGAGAGGTCTGTTCTGGCCGTTCATTTTGTAGTAAACAGTCACCCTGCGCTCTGTTGCTAACTAAGGCAGTAAACTAGACCTACCATGCGCTGTTTGGGCTTGATGAGAGGTCTGTTCTGGCCGTTCATTTTGTAGTAAACAGTCACCCTGCGCTCTGTTGCTAACTAAGGCAGTAAACTAGACCTACCATGCGCTGTTTGGGCTTGATGAGAGGTCTGTTCTGGCCGTTCATTTTGTAGTAAAGGCCACACGCGTTACACAAATAGTGGCCGTTGCCATCGCGTCGCCACAGCGGCGTCGACGTCGCGCCACAGTTCACGCACTCGCGCCCTTCTGTGGCAAAATGTGATATTTTCGGTGTCATTAACGTCAGTATTCATGAATGGTAGCACGTCAGAGATGATGAAATTTGGCTTTTATCATTATAATAATGCTTACAACATTTCTTGTTTGACTTAATTAAATAGCTTATAGACTGAAACTTGCAAATTGAACCTTAAACTTTAAAGAAAAATGCGAAATTTATGATGGAAGTTAATGTAATACGACGAAAAAAATAGTTGAATCAGTTGAAATTATTCACTTTTTAGATTCATATGAGAATTTTTCTTTTATATGCTTGCTTGAATTCAATAATTTTAAGACAGGTGTTTACCGATCTTATAATTATTGCTAAAAATGGAAAAAAACGTCATATTATTTTGAAAGTAATAATGCTTACAACAAAAAATGATTTGCACCGAGGTTGAAATGAAGCCTGTTAGCAAAAAGTGATTTTAGTGCAAGAAAGCGTCAGTGAAAATAGTACAAGAAAGCATGAGTAACATAACAACAATAAATGTAAGAAAGATTAGCACCAAAGGAGTTCAAGGCGAGTGGAAGCATCAAATGTATAAGTTTTATTATATGTTCTGTTAATGGCGGGTCTGTAGGCATGAAAATCATCGGAATGAATATATTGTTGAATGAAGCAAATGTTAGAGGAAGCTGAGCACAAGCGTTTACTCATGGACATACACGATTGCCTTGTAGTGATGTAACATGCATGTGGTGATGTCATATTATACTCTACCATCCACCCTCGTTATATAAACCCTTACCCTTTCTCACATCTTAATTGCTATTCCTCTATGTTAATTTCATTTTCCCCATACTTTCCTTGTTGAATTCTTCCTTTCTCTTTCCTCTCTTTTCTCTACCCTCTTTTATCTCTCTTGTGATCGCGTAGATCATTTACGATAAATTCAGCGATGACGAGATACGAGATCTCATCTCGCTATCTTAAGCTAAACCGCTGCTTTGATAAACGCACATGCACAAAAAACACTGCAAGTGCCTGTGCGTTGTGCTCGTTCGTGTACGCATATATCGATCGACGCATGCTTCCACCCTGCATGATGGCAATGCGTGTTGTGTGTGTGAAATTGTGGGCGGTTGCTTTCTCCGAAAATGGGGACTAGAAGATCAAGTGCGAGCTGAATTGATGAAAATAAATGAATATATCATTACTTTAATAATAAAAAAATTATTAAATAACAATTATGTTATTAAATAAGAAGCTCAAATGAATTGATGAGACGAGAAAGAAGCCATAAAATATTCGAGGTTCCAATGTGACGAATGAAAAATACATACGGTGGGAATTAATATTGATTATAATTGAAGTTTCACATAATGGAGAAAAAAATGTTAGGTGTTCAAAAGAACGAAACTCAAACCTTATTTTCAGGCACACAAAAACCAGTTACCTCGGCTTAATTTTAATAAAAAAGTATAGAACCGAAACCCGAAAAAGATCACATTAGGAATTAATAGAAAACGTTTTTTTTAATAAAAACCATATTTCGAAACATAATCAAGAAACCTTCTTGAACTTTTTAGACGCAACCCAAACTACTTCAGGGGAAGAAGAAACCACATTCGTATAGAAACCAACGACCGGAGCCCATTTTCTTTCGTGCCATTAGTGCAGGTCCGTGATTAGTGTGTGAAGCATTCGTGTTAGTGCACGCCACGCATTTCGTGATGTCACGCACACGCACTATTCTGTTACTCGGTTACGACCAATTTATTTCTTCGTCGGACACTCAGAATTTTTTTTTTCAACTGCATATAAACTTAACATGAAATTATTCATTAAAAATATGAAATTATTAAAAAAAACATGAAATTATTCAAATAGAAATAAAATTATTACTTTTTTCGTCATTCTAATCAATAGAACAAATCGAGTGGCGGTATGAACTTGAGAAGAGTTAAAAAATAACGCGTTCTCGTATTTAATTGCCCATGATCTAATGTAAAAAAAATTAGAGTAAAAGCGAGCAGACGCGAATGTTCAAAAGTTCCAAAAAGACATAAGTTTCATGATTTGGTGACCGTCGCTATATTCCCGTCTGTGAATGACTGAATTAGTTTTTTTTAACAACTGACTGTTATTAACGATTAAATTTTTTCATTTTTTTCTTTAAGGAAAGACTCCATGACCTCGTAACTCAGAAGGTCGTAAATCAATTGCACTTATTGATGTCGTTGGTCAAAATATTTCTATAATCATCATGAATGTCGTACGCTTATCGTAATTTTACGACATGGGAGAGGAAAAGTAACAGAAGTAACGGAGTAACAGAATTGCGCTGTATGGTGACCTCCGACGGTTGATTTTGCTGTTATACTCAACCGCATCACGGTATTCTGTGCGATGAACCTTCAGAAAATGCATAATCACTCATATTTTATTTCATCATTGTCTTTGGATCATAGTTTAGCATTAATTGCATTAGGATAATTTATTGTAATTATGATAATTATTTAATCATTATATTTAATGGATATGTAGGTTGCATCCTTGAAAACGATAATTATGTAATCGTTATATTAATTAAATAGATTATAATATGTAGGTTGCATCCTTGAAATAACTTTCACTATACATCAATGAATTTTTTTAAAATTAGCATTTCAGTCCAGCATTTGATTTAAAATTCAACTCAAGTATTTTGCACAGAACTGCTTGAGTCATTACAGCAAAATCAACCCACGGTTTTTTATGCATGGTTTTGAACATTTAATGCTGTGGTCTTACCAGCGGAAGACCTGGTTTTGCTTTTGTGTTTTTCCCCCCTAGAGGCAAACCCTCCCCCTGAGGAGGCGTAGTACCCGAAGTCTGGGGAACTGTGGGGGTAATGAGGGTATGTGGATGAGGGCAAGAGGGGCATGGAACAGTCCATGTGGTTGTGATGGTGGTGATGGTAGCCTGATGACGTCATCATGTCGTGGTGATGTTGTTGTTGGTGTTGTAGGTGGTGGGTGTTGGTGGGGAATATTGGCGCACCTTCCCTGCCACTCTTCCCACACACTGAGAGTGGGGAAAGCATGGCTGAGTGTTTCAAGTCCAGCGCTGAGGATGTGTCCATAGCCCCAATGCTTCCCGCCATGTTGTAGCCTTCCCCTCCTCCCCCAATACTCCCCCCTCCCCCAGAGTGAAGGCCCCCCATGGGATCGTCCTTCGTGGGGAAGTTGGGGAAAAGGTTTGTGGAGGACGGGTACTGGGGGTAGCTTGATGGGTGGGAGCTGGGGGAGGAGGAGTGGGGATATGAAGAGCCGTTGTTGCTTTTCCCCGAAAATGGGGAATGCCAGGGAGATGGCGGGCTGCTCCCCACTTTAGTATCTCCCCCAGCTGGACTCCCCAACCACGGGTGAAGTGGGGAGGCGAATGACGGACGGAACACCTGGCTGCTCCCCATGCGAGCTGGGGAAGATAATTTTTGCCATTAATACAAATCAAGACAAAATTTTATGGAATCTTTAGGATAAATTTAAAGTATTTTGCATTTGAGAGCCAATTTAAAAAAAATTTACATAATACACTTCAGTTCAATGAATATTTAGAGTGCGAGAGCGAATTATTTGAGATATTATTCAATACGGATATAATCATGTCTAAAACATCATAAGTTCCAGCAAACTCATGTGAATAAAGGAAAAAATATTAGAATGATATAATATTCGTTACTTTACCAAAATGAAATACATCTTTAAAATTTTTAGTGCGTCATTACATACAAAGAAATAAATTTAAATGAAGGAAGGAATTATATGCATTGATTGTAACTTCTAAATATTTAATCGTACAAAAATATTTGCAAATCATGTAAGTATGTTGTTATAATATATCCATGCCAGGGAACCTGACTTGTATGTATGAAATTAATTCAGATAAACTGAATTGTCTCTGATGAATACCATACATGAGCTGAATTCAAAGCCATAGGGTACATTCAGAGATTGCAGAATAGATATGAATTAACTTAATTCTTTTATAATCTTTCCTATCAGATGCAGTGCGGAGGCTTAAATGTGATATTCTACGTTTTATGGATGACAAAAGCTTGATCAACGCTTAATGTTAAATTGAATTACAATGAAGGCCTGGGAGTAATGTCGGGATTGTAACGCAATCATTATATTATATGCATTATTATATAATGTATATATTATAATGTGAATTACATCAGCGTTTGATTGTTCGTTAATCTTTTGGTTAGACACATATGAAGCGCTGCCGTCCACTGCAGGCATATAAATAATTCAGACCCTTCAAAATCATTCATACTCTTGAAATAATTCAAACCCTTCAAATCATTCAGACTCTTCAAAACATTCATATTCTTCAAATCATTCAGATCATTCAAATCATTCATATTCTTCACATCATTCAAATCATTCATATCCTTCACATCATTCAAATCATTCAGACCTTTTAATCATTCAGACCCTTCAAATGATTCACACCATTCAAATCATTCACACAATTCAAACATGTTAGGTCATGTCACTCATCAATCACAGTTAGCAGCAGAAGCCGCTGCTTGTCACAGCAGCGCAGCAGGCATCCAATTGTCTGCTTGTAGGCTGCAATTGTTGTAGGAGGATACAGAAAATGGCTCTAAGTAAAATATAACAAGTAGATAATTATAATATGAAATAATTGTCGCACATGTCGCTGTCATGCATCAGCCACTGCTATATCGGCATCTGCCATCAGCCACTGCCATCGGTATCTGGCATCAGCATCTGCCATCAGCCATTGACATCAGACACTGCCATAAGCCACTGCCATCAGCCACTGTCATCAGCCACTGCCATCAGCCACTGCCATCGACATATGCCATAAGCCACTGCCATAAGCCACTGTCATCGACATTTGTCATCAGACACTGCCATAAGCCACTAACATCAGCATCTGCCATCAGCCACTGCCATCAGCCACTGCCATCAACATATGTCATCAGACACTGCCATAAGCCACTGCCATAAGCCACTGCCATCAACATCTGCAATCAGCCACTGCCATCGACATTTGTCACCAGACACTGCCATAAGCCACTGCCATCAACATCTGCCATCAGCCACTGCCATCAACATCTGCCATCAGCCACTGCCATCGACATTTGTCACCAGGCACTGCCATAAGCCACTGCCATCAACATCTACCATTAGCCACTGCCATAAGCCACTGCCATAAGCCACTGCCATAAGCCACTGCCATCAACATCTACCATAAGTCACTGCCATAAGCCACTGCCATAAGCCACTGCCATAAGCCACTTTGAGGGGAGGTGAGGGGAGGTGAGGGGAGTTGAGGGGAGGTGAGGGAAGGTGAAAGTAGGTATTTAAATGTATGGAGGGAAGTCGGAGGGGAACAATCCTTATTGATTAGGGAAAGCAACAGGAAACAAGTGTGTGTGTTCAAGTAAGCTTGTAATGAACTATAATATACTTTAATAATATTATTACAAATCCATACTCTGGAAGTCCTTACCCATAAAGAGGAAAAAATTCATTGTTCATTAAGTTCACAATAATAAAGTTCATCTCTTTTTTTCCAATTAGTATCAATCGGTCTGGATTCAATTCGTACTAATTCATTTTAGTCAATTATTCTAATATAATATCATCAAACTAGACATAGAGAGTGACGGCCGGCCAGCTGACCAATAAGAAGAATTATTGAAACTTTATACATACGGTATTGTTCTGATATTGTACAATATTATTTCCAGCAGAAAAAACGGTGAAAAAACGGTCCCACTGGCGTTCTAGTGGCCGGTCGCCCCGTGAAAATAAACAGTTTCGCCGTTTTTATCAGATGTTCTACAGATTTCTGGTGTTAAATTAGAATAAAAACGGCGACACGGTGTTTCTTTTCACGTGCCGACCGGCCACTGAAACGCCGGTAATACCGTTAATGAAAATTTTCTAACTGTGCATTTTATCAATTATTCTTTGTATTGGAGATGAATAATTCACGAGAGTAGAGTAACATGTTACAGGTATCAGAATATCCGCTTATTTTATTTCCTTGATTGTTCTAATTATTGCTTTTGATGTTTAATTTTGCACTATTTATGCATGATAATAAATTAATCTTGCCCTTTCCCGGAGAAAGTCTTTACAAGTGAGAGGTGAAGGGTGAGGGGAAAATGAAAGGAGGGGAAAGTTATGCGGTGCTAGGAACTTACATGTGGAAAAATGTATGAATAGTGAAAGGCTGAAAGGCTAAAGTTTAAAATAGTTTAAAGTTTAAGGCTAAATAGAAGGAAAAGAGGGAAGAGAAGAGGGAAAGGAAGGGGGAACGGATACGAAACGAAGGAAAGAAAGAGGGGAGGGAAAGCGGGAAAGAAAGGAGTTAAACGAAGAGGGAAAGAGTAGAGGGAAATTGAAGATGGAAAGGGAAGACGGGAAGGAAAGAGAGATGGGGTGGGGGTTCTAGCGAGGGATCGAGGGGAGCCGTGTGCGGAAATGAAACGCTCGAAAAATGGCCGATTTGTTAGGCAAGCATCGAGGGGAGAGGCTGGGCGATGGGGACTGAGGGGATTGTGGGGACACAAGATAACGAGTTAGAGGGAAGGATGGAGAAAGGCAGCAAAGATGTTGAGTATATCAAGCAGCTGTAGAATAACGCGCAGTTGATAAGTAAATCAAATGAAGATGCCACAACGAAACAATGTTTCAATGCCCGAAGAAGTCGTTGAATTTTGTGCCCACTTGCTTACATGGACGAGTAATATCTTTAAAGATCCTCTAGTTTCTCCATGTAGGAAACTAACAACAAGATGGTAAAAAGATCCTTCGCTTTGGGATTCACAGAGAAAAATAGAAATAATATTATACAGATAAGATTTAAGATGCAGACTGGAAAAAACAATGAATACTGTTGATATAATTTCAAAGTGAACTGACACACTAGATCATGACAGTTGAATATTGAAGCAACCATCAAAATAAGAGTAAAATGAACGGGTGAAAATCTTTCAAAAAAAGTTGATTTTCGGCCGATTTGATAATAAACTTAAAAATGAAGAACGTCGCTGGTTTAAAATTGATCATTGTTCAATTTATGTTTTAGTTTTGTCTTGAGAAGCGCAATATTTCCGGACCATATGCTACGTGTACAAAAAGCATATGCAAACCAAAGATATATATTTCTAGTTTCGTTTTTTAAATACGCTAAATTTGCATCGTGATTAGATTAAAAAGAGCTCCACTTTCAAATAGCTATTGGTGAATTGCAATACCTATAATAGTAAGTACAGTATACCTATATAGGTTATAAATTTCATGAACATCATCGTTCATACTAATAGCTTAGTGACGATGTATTGCAGTACCTATAGTAGTAAGTACAGTATACCTATATATAGGTAAATTTCACGAACATCATCGTTCATACTAATAGCTTAGCGACGATGTATTATAGTACCTATAGTAGTAAGTACAGTATACCTATATATAGGTAAATTTCACGAACATCATCGTTCATACTACAATAGCTTAGCGACGATGTATTTAATTGTAGTACCTATAGTAGTAAGTACAGTAACTATAGGTTGTAAATTTCACGAACATCATCGTTCATATATACTAATAGCTTAGCGACGATGTATTAATTGTAGTAACTATAGTAGTAAGTACAGTACCTATATAGGTTATAAATTTCACGAACATCATCGTTCATATATACTAATAGCTTATATAGCGACGATGTATTTAATATCCTAATGAAGAACTTGTTTGATAATTGGAGTGCTGCTTCCGCTGCAGCAGAGCAGCGTTGACTGAAAGACCGTCATATTTCAGCAGCGATATGACACTTGATGGTCGTTAGCTCTGATAACATATCAGTTACCGCTGCTGCGCACCTATAATGACCACACTACCCTCTTCTTGTCCTTACTTCTGATTTGGGTTCGTGTTTCTATTCTGCAGTAAGTTGTTATTTCGCTTTTGTTGATGTACATACTAATATTCTACCTTTAATACTTCCTTTTTGCTTTAACTCCTTTCTCTAATTTTAGTCTTCCTCTAATTCTAGTATAGGTATCTAGATTTTTTCCTTTAATACTTCCCTTTTCCTTTAACTCCTTCCTCTAATTTTAGTCTTCCTCTAATTCTAGTCTAGGTATCTGGATTTTTTTCAGGTAAATATCGCCGGTTGTATCATGCATGTATCATCGCGAATGCGTACATCATTGATCCAGTAGATGTTATATGTTGCGTGCAATATTGTTTATAGAAGAAATGATGCTTGTTTTCTCTGATATAGTTGCTTGCTGAATGCAGTATTGTGTGATGTTGTATATGATTCAAGCATCATCAACGATACATGCATCATTGGTGCAACTGTTCGACAAATAAATATTTGTTTTAAGCAAGAATCATCAAATATATACATTCATGATACAAACAGGGATTAAATATATGTTTTTATTCTATTAAAGTTTCATCGAAGATTTCTGCATTGGAAATAAATCCGCTCGTGTAAAAATTACTTCATAAAACTTATAACAGTGGACAGCGATACATCAATGATACAGACTAGCTAACGTCTGATATATATGAGCTATCATCTGATATATATGAGATATCATCAAAAATATATGTATATGATATATAATGGTCTAAGTTAGTGTTTTTGTTTCCTTGTTTGAACCCTGACACATTAAATATTTAAGGGCAGTTCTAGCGAATACTTACGATAATTGTTACAAAATATTAAATACAGTTAATTAGATTAAAAATGATTAAATTATTATTAAATTTAAATCTGACCCTGATGCATGTTAGTGCTGGTTTAGGGCCGGCAGGGCCGGGAAAACTGCCCAGTTCTATATTAAGTGCATCATGGATGCGGATGTGTATATAAAAAAATCTACATGAATAGTCTTTAGGAATATACTAATAATGATCAGTGCTCTATATATAATAAAACTCATCTCAGCACAGCTGATTAGATAACTATCTTGTTAAATACGTATAGCATATAATCTTGAATTTTATTTTTACATGATTGATGATCATTTATGGGACATTCATGATTTCGATCTTGATTAATGATGCATAGCTTCCTCGGTGAGTTCAATTATACATATATGGAATTATATGGAATATTACGCATATATTCATGCGATGAAAGAGGTATGGGAACGAACATAAATTGTACAAATTTACAAATTTTAACACTCACCCTCTCACTCACTCACTCACTCACTCACTCACTCACTCACTCACTCACTCACTCTCTCACTTTCTCACTCACTCTCTCACTCTCTCACTCACTCACTCACTCCCTCACTCACTCACTCTCTCACTCACTCACTCACTCACTCACTCCCTCACTCACTCACTCACTCACTCTCTCACTCTCTCACTCACTCACTCACTCACTCACTCACTCACTCACTCACTCTCTCACTCACTCACTCACTCTCTCACTCACTCACTCTCTTGCTCACTCACTCTCTTGCTCACTCACCTCCATTATTTTCATTAGTTATACTGCATGGTTCTCGTAAAATCTAATTTCTTTCTTTTATATTTTCCTACGTCTTTGTCATATGTAATTTTTTCTGCACTGTTTTTTCAAAATAAAATGATATTATTTACCGTATTTTCAGCATTTAAAAATAGTTTCAGGTTTTTTGACTCGGTTTCGGGTATCCCAGACGCCGCCATCATCGCGGATGGCGGCCGAGTTTTTGCGTGCGTATATCGACCGTACGCGTCACAGGTGCGACGCGCGCGGACCGGCCTCGTTAGGGACACGCACGGACTTCAAGCAAATAGATTTTGAAAAGCTCTGATAAATTATTTGGAAATTATTGAAGAAAAATGTATATGCGATTAAATGTCTCAATTAACACTTGAAATGCAAATAAAATTCGAACAAATCAATTATCATTAGGTTAAAAATCATGTGAAAATTATCTTATTGGAAGTAATGACCGTACATAATAATTTCACTAATTCTAAAATAACTAAATATCAAACTCTGTTTCCGGAAACACATGCAAATTAAAATTATTAGGAACACATGAGCTTTTTATCTCATTAAACCGTCATCCTGTCGTACGCAAAAATATAGTCACATTATCGTAAAATCAGAGGCGGCTTAACGCGGCCATCAGAGGCGGTTTATAGGCGGCCGCCAGTTGGCCGAAGCTGATCCTGGACTAGCTTGTAATGCACATGTGAAGTGCGTGATCTATCAGCACTAACGAACAGCACGATTAATTAAAGGAACTATATGAGAACTCAAAATTTATTAACGATTTTAACAAATTTCGCGGAAATTTCGAATGTTATTCGCATTTATTTTCCTTGAATAAGCACAACAAACATAAATTTGAATTTAATTTCCTACGCATCCAATTACTTAAAAAGAACATCAGTCAATTCTTATAAATAAGATTGAAATAAGTGATAACCTAAATTAAATTCGAAATTAAGGATGGCCAAAATGTTAAGTAGAATATCAAAGTTCGCTAATTAGATAAAGTCATCATTATCGGTGTTATCAGAGCCACAGCTGCCGACGTTAGATCAATACATCGCTTGTTAACAGACGTACGTTCTTTTACTGCTTTCTAATGAACACCCAAACACTGCAAATGAATGATTCACGTTATTCCAGATAACAGTCAATTAAAAATTAGTTTTTGCGTGCTGTATATCGTGTAAATATTTAAAGACGTTGTCGTATATTGATTTTTGCGAAAGCATTGTGAATGACTTCATTCTTTTGTGTATGACCCTTAATTCTAATTTTAATACACGCCTGTGTATCTGTGTTGATCTCGCAGTTATTGCGTGTTAAAATGTGTCAAACATACAGTGTAACACAAATAACGTTAGTATAAAATTTCTAAAAAATAGCCATAATTACGAAGCACGTTAAAAATTTCAATCGTTTTTCGTCAAAATTTATCATTTGCTTGATTAACATAAAATAAATAATTGCACAAAGGCTACATATTATACCAAAAAAATAAATTAAAAACCGACGTGAAGCTCAGCGAGCATCACGTATACGCTCATGCGGAAATAAATTGATTAAAAAATTGGAACTCGAAAAATAAATTACTAGTATAGTTAATGCTATGTAGAATTTTTATGTATACGCTTTTAATGCTAAAAGTTATCCGTTGTGATTACTGCCACTTTGACTTGCAGATGTCTTAGATTCATTGTACGTATTTCGGTACTTATGCCAGCCAACGTTTGTAAATTTTGTCTGTACGCCTGCAGGCGTCATATACTTTGTCTGTACGCCTGCAGGCGTCATATACTTTGTCTGTACGCCTGCAGGTATCATATACTTTGTCTGTACGCCTGCAGGTATCATACACTTTGTCTGTACGCCTGCAGGCATCATATACTTTGTCTGTACGCCTGCAGGTATCATACACTTTGTCTGAACGCATGCAGTTGTCAGTAACTCCTATATTATTCTGCGTGAATAATTATTTGTTGTATATAGGAACGATTTTAACTTTAGTGCTTGCGCTTTACATTGATTTTGGAACTTTTACGTTACTGCGTAACCATCGCAATATTTTCAGGACTTTTACTTCACTGCGTACGTATTCCAACGTACTCATAATTTTGACTTTACTGCGTTCTCATATCGATTTTTATTTCGCATGAATCGCATTAAAAGAATTAAAATTTTCAAAAGTTGAACCAAAATTAGAGGAAGTGTGCTGAATTAAGATGCTAAAGCAACCGTGCATAATGTTCATTAATTTTTCGGTATCATTAATTAAACGCTTGCCTGCTTATCAGTCTCTCATTTGTTAAGAATTTCCTCCACACTTGCGGCATTTGAAGCATATTGATTAAAACCTTCATTACAATTCAATTAATAGGAGAATTTTCAGCGGCCAACCTCTGGTCTCTCATTACATAATCAAACTGATAGAAAAATCGATAAAGCTTTCAATTCAAGGAAATTATAGAAACTGCAGACGTGTTCCTGGTCGTTATGACGATAATGATGCGAATTACGGCCATTTGTGGAGAAATGAAATGCTAAAAGAAGAATAAAAGTGTTAGATAGAAAAAAGATTTTGATACTTTTTTATTTTGAAAAAAAAATGAATTATACCAGGCTTTGGGGGGAGAGGGTTTTCTCTGAATGTTAAGGAGGCGATGTGTGATTCAGCCCGTGGTGGGTAAAAATTCAGAGACAACATAATTTTTAAGCTGAAAAAAGAATGTTGACCCTGAATTTTCACCCACAGTATTTTTTGACAAAACATATGAGGTGTGCGCATAACTGCAGAGCAGACGATAGATTAGTATACTTTTAGCGAAAACACAACTACTGTGTAAGAAATTTCCGAGTGATTGCTATAGGGGAGAAAAGTATTTGTGAATGAATAATGTGTGACTGAACGGTCGGTGAGTACCTAATTCATGAGTGAATTTTTGGTGGAAAATCAGATGTGGGTTGATGAATGTTGGCAAGTGAACACTGGCACCACACCACCACACCACCACACCACCGCCACACCACCCCACCACACCACCAAGCCACCACACCACCTGCACACCACACCACCACCACACCACCACACCTGTCTCTTATACACATCTAGATGTGTATAAGAGACAGCGAGTAGGCTGCAATTGTTGTAGGAGGATACAGAAAATGGCTCTAAGTAAAATATAACAAGTAGATAATTATAATATGAAATAATTGTCGCACATGTCGCTGTCATGCATCAGCCACTGCTATATCGGCATCNCTGTCTCTTATACACATCTAGATGTGTATAAGAGACAGCCACCACACCACCACCCCACCACACCACCACACCACCACACCACCACACCACCACACCACCACACCACCACACCACCACACCCCTCCCTCTACTGTGTATACTGTTTATTATGTTAGTATATGTTGGCAAAATTTGTTCCTTTAAGCAGGTTTCATTTAAGACCAGAGAATTAGTTTTATTGATAATTTTCTTATTATTTTTTTCAATAGATCGAACAAGATTTTGAAAACTTTGAAAAAAACTAATAACAAAATTTTCAATAAAACGAATTCTCTGGTCTTCAATGAAGCCTGTTTATTATGCGTATACTGTATATTATGTGTATACTGTGTGTGCTGCGTCTACTGGCATGCACAACGTTTTACGTGTGTTCTGTTCACGCTTTCACATTCACATTTTACCTGCATTTATATTACTTGCACTCAAACGCACATCTACCAGCAAATTACATCAACGTAGTAGGTATAAATGTACTCACGTAGGAATGTACTCACCCATGTTATTGCCGTAGGCACAATGTACCATGCTGTAGTAGTCCTGATGTAGACCAGTACCAGCAGTGCCAGCTGTACCAAGCGTGCCATCTGCCCCAGCTGTACCACAGGAGTCGTACCACCTGTTCATGTACCCACCGGCACCAGCCTGCTCCATCGTGGTACCACTCATGTCCATTGTCCTTGATAATTATGGTTGTACTGATGGATCGATGTTACTTGCAGGGTACTAGAGTGATACTTGAAGTACTCTAGTACTTAGAGTGGTAACTTGATGTACTCTAGTACATGCAGTGCATTTCAAGTGTACTTGAAGTGATGTGATGAGTAGTTGTACATATGTGATCCAGTGTTACGATGTACTCAATATTGCACAGCTTGAATTATTTCGATTCGTATATCGTACTCCCAAGAGCACACTGTTCATTCGTCTAAAAACATGACAGCTACATACACCGACAAAAATTATATTCTGAAATTTGGTTTGTTATCCTATAATTGTATAGTAACATCTATTGTGTCATGTCCTAATTAAATAATACTGTTCTTCATGACCTGACTCATTATCTTTCATTATCAACTCAGAACGTGAGTTTGAAGTTCGGTCACTATATTTTTCGATTTATTTTTCACAATAAGTTAGTCATAACACCATTTTTGATCATATATCAAAATTATAAATTAGATTCTAAGCTTATAACTTCAAACAAAAATTCAATATTTTATCGGTGACTAAAATTCGTGATTATTTCTGAATTTTCTGTAATGAAGTAACGTTAATAACAGGGTAAGTTCCTTAACTATATCAGGTTAGGTTTGTTAACAGGGTAAGTTTTTGATATCAGGTTAAGGTTTGTTTACAGGGTAAGTTTTTGATATCAGGTTAGGGTTTGTTTACAGGGTAAGTTTTTGATATCAGGTTAGGTTTGTTAACAGGGTAAGTTTTTGATATCAGGTTAGGGTTTGTTTACAGGGTAAGTTTTTGATATCAGGTTAGGTTTTGTTAACAGGGTAAGTTTTTTATATCAGGTAAGGTTTTGTTAACAGGGTAAGTTTTCGATATCAGGATAGGGTTTGTTAACAGGATAAGTTTTCGATATCAGGTTAGGTTTGTTAACAGGATAAGTTTTCGATATCAGGTTAGGGTTTGTTAACAGGGTAAGTTTTTGATATCAGGTTAGGGTTTGTTAACAGGGTAAGTTTTGTGATATCAGGTTAGGTTTTGTTAACAGGGTAAGTTTTTGATATGAGGTTAGATTTTGTTAACAGGATAAGTTTTCGATATCAGGTTAGGGTTTGTTAACAGGGTAAGTTTTCGATATCAGGTTAGGGTTTGTTAACAGAGTAATTAAGTTTTGTTAACTGGGCAACTTTTTTATTTTGCGGAATTACGTGTTGCACGAACATTACATATGTTCATGCGGAACACGCCAGCCTAATTTCTACGGAACATGTCATCTTTCGGCGGAACAAATTTCCAAATTTAAACAAATGTTCTAAAATCATTTAAATTTTCTAAATATCTTTATAATTGATTTTACACTCCCACGGCCCTCAGGTGGCCCTTATCAATTTGCCATTGGTCGGCAGATATCATACGGATCTTTTCTAATTTTCGGCACAAGGAAAAACCCATTATATGCACGTATAACCTAAACCCGCAGGAAAATGTATAATTTAGAAATAAATGTTTCTATCGACCAGGATAACAATTGACTGATGCACACCGACATCGCACGTGCTTGTGTTTATCTGTTTGCTTTGTGTTCCAATGTGTTCTGTGTAGACATACTTCATTAAAAGGCAGGGTCGTATTATAGGCGGTCATCGCTCCACTAAACATAGCCAGGATATTTCTTTTGAATATTCAACGATTTAGTTACTCCTTGAAGCAGTATTTGGACAGAAAAGTTTTGGACGAAAATATAATTTCGGTTAATTCGATTTGTATTTAAGAATTCAACAATAGACTAATTAAGCTTCAAGAATTTGGAATATGCAAAAATACTAGTATTTTAGATAAATAATTGCTATTTGGCTTCCATCTTTGTTACTCTTCACGTCCTCTTCTCCCACAGTTATAAAGTAATATATATAAAATATATCAGACTTCGCCATCTAGTTCATTCTTTTGCTCAACACAAACTTTATCGTCTGTGGAAATTTGACATTTCAATTTTACATTTTCCTGTGATTTAGGTAATTCGTGCATGTAATGATTTATCGACATCTGTGGCATTCTGGAAAAGATTTATGGGATTTCTGCAATGGCAGGCTGGGGCGAGATAAGCTTTGATAGTGATTGATAAGGTCCACCTATAGAGTTAAAAGTCAAAATTACCGCAATTATTTAATTTAATTATCGAGTGGAATTTTACATTTAATCCAATAATGTTTTTATTTAATTATCGAGTAGATAAGTTTAAATCTACGTTCCAAATAACCTAGCTCCGGGTAATATGTGTCAATTATTAATAGAGCAGAAACTTAATTATTAGGAGCCCACTGACTGCGATTCATGATAATTCTGATAGGAGTTCGCGTTCTGTATGAATTAGTTGATTATTATGTTTGAGTTCACATTAACACAATTAGTGTGTTAGTAAGAGCAGTGACAACTCTTGTCAGTAGTACAGTAGTACAGTTATTGCGATAAATACAGAAAATGTACTGAATTAATTACAGAACGGGTGCTGTATTAATTAGAGAACAGGTAATGAATTATTTAGATAACAGGTACTGCGTTAATTAGAGAACAGGTACTGCGCTAATTAGATAACAAGTACTGAGTTAATTAGAGAACACGTACAGCGTTAATTAGAAAACAGGTACTGAGTTAATGAGAGAATAGGTACAGAATCAAGTAGAAAAGCGGTACTACGTTAATTAGAGAACAGGTACTGCGCTAATTAGATAACAGGTACTGCGTTAATTAGAGAACAGGTACTGAATTAATTAGAGAACGGGTACTGCGCTAATTCGATAACAGGTACTGAATTAATTAGAGAACAGGTACTGCGTTATTTAGAGAACAGGTACAGAATTAATTAGAGAACAGGTACCGAATTAATTAGATAACAAGTCTTGCGTTAATTAGAAAACAAGTTTTGCATGAATTAGAGAAAATGTACTGCGTTAATTAGAGAATAGGTACTGAGTTAATTAGAGAATAGGCACTGAATTAATTAGAGAACAGGTACTTCGTTAATTAGAAAACAACTACTGCGTTAATTAGAGAACTGGTACGAAATTAATTAGAGAACAGGCACTGCGTTAGTTAGAGAACAGGTACTGCGCTAATTAGATAACAGATACTGAGTAAATTAGAGAAGCGGTACTGAATTATTTAGAGAACAGGTACTGAGTTAATTAGAGAAGCGGTACTGCGTTAATTAGAGAACAGGTACTGAGTTAATTGGAGAAGCGGTACTGCGTTAATTAGAGAACAGGTACTGAGTTAATTAGAGAAGCGGTACTGCNGTGTGTTGCATCACAGTGTGTGGTGTGTTGCATCACAGTGTGTGGTGTGTTGCATCACAGTGTGTGGTGTGTTGCATCACAGTGTGTGGTGTGTTGCATCACAGTGTGTGGTGTGTTGCATCACAGTGTGTGGTGTGTTGCATCACAGTGTGTGGTGTGTTGCATCACAGTGTGTGGTGTGTTGCATCACAGTGTGTGGTGTGTTGCATCACAGTGTGTGGTGTGTTGCATCACAGTGTGTGGTGTGTTGCATCACAGTGTGTGGTGTGTTGCATCACAGTGTGTGGTGTGTTGCATCACAGTGTGTGGTGTGTTGCATCACAGTGTGTGGTGTGTTGCATCACAGTGTGTGGTGTGTTGCATCACAGTGTGTGGTGTGTTGCATCACAGTGTGTGGTGTGTTGCATCACAGTGTGTGGTGTGTTGCATCACAGTGTGTGGTGTGTTGCATCACAGTGTGTGGTGTGTTGCATCACAGTGTGTGGTGTGTTGCATCACAGTGTGTGGTGTGTTGCATCACAGTGTGTGGTGTGTTGCATCACAGTGTGTGGTGTGTTGCATCACAGTGTGTGGTGTGTTGCATCACAGTGTGTGGTGTGTTGCATCACAGTGTGTGGTGTGTTGCATCACAGTGTGTGGTGTGTTGCATCACAGTGTGTGGTGTGTTGCATCACAGTGTGTGGTGTGTTGCATCACAGTGTGTGGTGTGTTGCATCACAGTGTGTGGTGTGTTGCATCACAGTGTGTGGTGTGTTGCATCACAGTGTGTGGTGTGTTGCATCACAGTGTGTGGTGTGTTGCATCACAGTGTGTGGTGTGTTGCATCACAGTGTGTGGTGTGTTGCATCACAGTGTGTGGTGTGTTGCATCACAGTGTGTGGTGTGTTGCATCACAGTGTGTGGTGTGTTGCATCACAGTGTGTGGTGTGTTGCATCACAGTGTGTGGTGTGTTGCATCACAGTGTGTGGTGTGTTGCATCACAGTGTGTGGTGTGTTGCATCATTATCGTTATCATCAATGTATAATCGACGCCTTCATTTATTGGGGGCCTTTTAATGCCTTTCCATTTTACGTTCTCTTCAGGAACAAAAATGTCGACAAAAAACTTATTGCAAACCGTGACTATCTGAAGATAATCTTCTCAATTGAAACTTTACTTGAAGTTTAAAATTTATTTTCCAGTAATGGTATTCCATCTATTTTTTTCGGTATGTTATGTGTGACAGGGAATGTTTTTTATGAGTTATAAATCTTGAAGAAAATTTTTCTTAATTCAACATTATAAATGCCGCTACGTTTATGTATGAAAATTTTTAGAAAAGAAAAAATTATATATATCATCTGGCATCAAATTGATCAGTTATCAATCTTAAAAATTTAGCTCAACAAAATAAAAAATGGTTAAAACCTAAAAATTTTGAAAAAAATCAAGCACAATTTTATTTTATATCAAGCGGCATGGAACGATGCTCAGTTTAATTCTTCTTGTTAACATCAAATAATTCTGTTATTTATTGTTATTTTACTGTAATTTACTGTTTTATTGTAATTTACTGTTTTATTGTTATATCCTCCATTGATCTTCCAAACGGTCTACACTTGTTAAGTTAATATTCATGTATATATTGTACATCTCATTTTCGTCAATTGTGTAAATTTAATGTATTCATCCTGTGTTGATATCGTGTATATTTAATGTATTCTCCCTGTGTTGATATTGCGTACATTTAATGTATTCATCCTGTGTTGATATCGCGTACATTTAATGTGTTCATCCTGTGTTGATATCGTGTACATTTAATGTATTCATCCTGTGTTGATATCGTGTACATTTAATGTATTCATCCTGTGTTGATATTGCGTAAATTCAGCCCACTATATACGTGCGTAGCAGTATTCGAATATATGATTTTTTATTGTCATCCGATGCATGTTGAGTCTGTGAATCCTTGAATTTTTCAGAATTCATAAAAATCATGATTGTGACTGTGTTGAAATAAACGACCTATGAATATTTTACTATCTTCGTCTTTCCATATAAACAGCCACAAACTCCACCGTGAACTGCAGTAACAAATTATCAATTTTAATTAATGGGAAATATATAAGCTGTATTATTTCGAATTTGTTTTAAAACATTGAATAAGACTTTGTATTCTATTTATAATAATTGTTCCCAGCTCTCGAATATATATTGGAAGAATGATGTAAAAATTAAAATGTTATATGAGTATGAATAAAATTACCTTCACAAAAAGATAAAACCTACAGTATTATTAAGATAATTACTAAAATTATAACTCCACTACAGAGAACATTACGACACTTTTCAAACATCTACAAATAAAATATTTTCATTTGAAATTTATTTGAAGAGTATTTTTTAATTTAAATGGCTAAGCTTGATGATATTCGTCACGCAGCCTCAATCCATGAGTCAATTGCTCAATTATGTCAATCTCTCAATTGCGTCAATCAGCCCTGCACCAAACCAGCCTCCGTCCACCAAGACCTTGTCAATGCACTCCGCGTATCCACTAAATTCCACCCACTGGCCCGGGGCGCAACGCACTTGCACCGACACAACAAAACCACGATCGACCGCAATCTACCTAGATAAAGATCTACTGAGATAACGATCCACTAAGATAACGATCTACTAAGATATTTGTTCTTCAAGATAGACTCATGAATCGTGTGTGTAGATAAAGTATTCTACATTATTTCTCAAGCGAATCGAGATTTTTTTCTAAGGTTTTCCCGCAATGGGCCGACTCGGTCGGGGGAAATTTCGCGAGTATCCGAGGAAAGTTGCGATCGCATCTGCCAAGCACAACCCACACTGCCTGTCCCACGCCACTGTCTACCTCGCGCGGCTCTTGCACGAGGCAGAAAGTAGGAGGAGTTTTGTCAAGTGCAGGAGGAGCCTTGCAGGAAGTGGTGAGGGTAGGAGGGTAAACGAGCAGATATCTTGCAGAGGGAACGGGTTCTGCTGCAGCCGAGGCAGGAGGAGCTAGACAAACGGGAGGTGGGTCTGTTTAGATAGAGACGGGAAGGGTCTGGGTTGGGGGCTTCATTGGAAGTTAGAGAAGAAAAGTTAGCGACTGGAGGAAGGAAGGGAGGGAAGTGACGGCAGTGGAAGAGGCGGGTCCCAGCGCCGTGAAAGTGGGCGGCCCTCGAGCCACAAGGGACCCGTCGGCGGCGGCGGTAAAGGGAGATTTTTGGCCGGCATATGTGGGGCCATAACTGCTGCTTGCACAAGAGGCCTTAAAAGGCGGGCCACGGCCTTAAATTGTGAGGGAATAAAGGCGGGGCGGCCTCACTTTTCCTTGCTGATGCAGCAACTTCAGAGGCTCAACAGAATTTGTATTCCGGCCTCATATGCGCGCACATAAATAACTTTGCTGCAATTATAAGAGAGCACAGAGGGAGACAGCCAACGTTCAGCGTTTTTTTGGGGAGGGAAAATCCGGCGTTACAAACAGTAACTCTGGCGTTACAATCTGTAACGTCCGCGTTACATTACCAACCCCACCTCCCATGCATTCCTCCCGGGGTGGCGTTTTGGCGTCCCCATGGGGCGACAGCGCCTGGACGGCCGCTCCCCGGCGCCTGAGGAACGCCGTGGCGGGGGCGACGTATGCTTAAAAATGTCATACGATGATCGTGATGTTATACGATGATCGTGATGATCGTGATGTTGTACGATGATCG
This sequence comes from Hyalella azteca, assembly GCF_000764305.2. Lineage (NCBI taxonomy): Eukaryota > Metazoa > Arthropoda > Malacostraca > Amphipoda > Hyalellidae > Hyalella > Hyalella azteca. The sequence continues at coordinate 2,854 of NW_025941129.1, read as the reverse complement.
TGATGATCGTAATGTTTTACGATGATCGAGATGATCGTGATGTTGTACGATGATCGTGATGTTATACGATGATCGTGATGCTATACAATGATCGTGATGTTATACGATGATCGTGATGTTATACGATGATCGTGATGTTATGCGATGATCGTGATGTTATACGATGATCATGATGTCATACGATGATCATGATGTTATACGATGATCATGATGTTATACGATGATCATGATGTTATACGATGATCGTGATGTTATACGATGATCATGATGTTATACGATGGTTGTGATGTCATACGATGATCGTGATGTTATGCACGATGTTATACGAGTATGCAGTGAGGATGCAGTATGAAGAAATTATGCAATGAATTGATGTTTAATGATAATATAACTCAGAAGGATCAAAACACTCATCAAAATAAAGGAAAAATGCGATATCTCGAGACCAAGCAATAACACAAAATAAGTCTACGGAGTTATATACCAGCATTTAATTTACTTCATTTACATGCAATTTATTGATTTATTTGGACTATTCTGTTCGTTGCTGCTCATTCTTTATTGCGTCGTCAAGTTAATGAATTCATCATTAAATTATGATCTTTATCCTTGGCGCTAATGTTTGCTTCAATTATTTATTGATTAACTGTGGGGAAATCTAGGGGGAATCATGAAGGTAGTGCGAACAGGTAAGCAGGAGAACACGGCTGATAAAAAATGAACTTTAATGTATTTGTTTTTGCAGTTAAAATTTCAAGATTTGACTACTTTTTCAATGAGTTCTATTTGAAATGAAATTTTATTTGACTAGCAGACAACTAAGTCTTGAAGGTAATGGCTGACATGAAGGTAATGGCTGTCATGAAGGTAATGGTTGTCATGAAATAGTGACTATCATTAAGGTATAATGGTTGTCATGAAGGTAATGGCTATTATGAAGGTAATAGCTGTCATGAAGGTAATGGTTGTCATGAAGGTAATGGCTGTTAAAAAGGTCAGCTGTCATGAAGGTATAATGGTTGTCATGAAGGTAATGGCTGTTATGAAGGTAATGGTTGTTATAAAGGAAATACCTGTTATAAAGGTAATGGCTGTCATTAAGGTAAAGGCTGTTAAAAAAGGTAAATGGATTATTTAGTAAGTATTAATTTGAATGTTAAAACAATAACTTGGAAAGGTAACTATAATTAAAATGAGACTTTTTGGTGCCAGTGATGGAAGTGCAGACACGAAACAACGCAATATGCCTGTTCTCTAAGCTATCAATGATTGTGTAAAAAGAAAATTACATTAAGTTCAAAAAGAAAACTATTATGTATCTAAACAATAACTTATGTTCAAAAGGATTACAATGATGTATCGATAACCTAAATGAAACGTTGAAATCATTTTTCAGCGCGCTTCGGTTATTTTCGCACGCTTCTGATCTTGCACTCACTCTACCCTCACTTTCCCCTCACATGGAGAAGAGGGAGATGAGGGGTTGGAGAAGAGGGAGATGAGGGGTTGGGAGAAGAGGGAGATGAGGGGTTGGGAGAGGGAGATGAGGGGTTGGGGTCCTTGCATTTCCGGGGTTGAGCCTCGCGGAAATGAGCCCAGGGTTGCAAATGGGCACAATTTGTTTGCAAATTTTTCCCATATTTTTCTTTACCATCACTCACTCTTATGAGTAAAGAAAGTAATTATGCATGAATTTAGATAATTACTCATTGTAATTAATGCGAATTATTTTTTTAATTATATGGGTCATTTGTCAGTAATGGGTTGTTGTTGCTGGTTGTGTTGCAACTTCTCAGTTTGTGTTTATGATCATCTCATTTTTAATTCTTATAATGCAGTTAGTGTTTCCTCTATTGTTGTTTCTGCTGTTGATTATAATAGTGTTACTGTTGTTCCAGCTTCGGTTGTTCTCTTGATGATAATTATGACAGTATTATTGTTGTTCTTGCTGCTGTTGTTTTATTATTACCTTTAGTGCCCATGTTTTTATTTGATATTTTTTATGCCGGGCGGTAAAAGTGTTGTCACTGATGTTGCTGTCATTCATGTTGTTGTCAATGATGTTGTTGTCACTGATGTTTTCACTGCATGATGTTGTCACTAATGTTGTTGTCACTGATGTTGTTGTCACTGATGTTGTTGTCACTGATGTGGTCACTGATGATGTAGTCCCTTATGTTGTTGTCACTGATATTGTTGTCACTGATGTTGTTGTCACTCATGTTGCTATCACTGATGTTGTTGTCACTGATGTTGTTATCACTGGTGTTGTTGTCACTGATGTTGTTGTCACTGATGTTGTTGTCACTGATATTGTTGCCACTGATGTTGTTGTCACTGATATTGTTGTCACTGATGTTGTTGACACTGATATTGTTGTCACTGATGCTGGTAATATGCTGTTAACATCATTGTTGCTTATGTTATCAGTATTATTGTTATCATTGTTGTTGTTGCCGGTGCTGCGTCGCGGTGCCAAATTCAAAGCAGATCATCAAGTGCCCTCGGACAGCCGGAAATGAGAAAACTGGAGAAGCTTCAAGAGAAAGGGAAGGGGGAAGAGGGAAGAGGGAAAGGGGAGAATGAGGGAAGAGGGAAAAGGGGGAAGAGAGAAGGGAGAGGAAGAGGTTGAGTTAGATATAATGGGGAAAAGAGACGGTAAGCGGAAAGAACGACAACGAACTGCAGAGACAAAAACGACAGGATGAGTATGAAAAAGATGCAAATTGAAAATTGTGCTGAGGGACATATAGAAAAAACTCAAAACCAGAGAGATTTAATAGAACAAGGAGATAGAACAAGGAGATAGAACAAGGAGATGGAACAAGGAGATAGAACAAGGAGATAGAACAAG
>NW_025941128.1:0-16791 GCF_000764305.2 Hyalella azteca | reverse complement strand
CAACGCTGAACGCCTTCAAGAATCGACTTGACTCAGTTATGCGTAGTTATATGTTCAGTGTGGAGGAGCCTCCCACCAGAGTGCGACCACTGGACAATCGGACTGGGCGCTCTTAGGGAGCGCACGTTGCTAATTTTTTTGACTTGACGTGGCCACGTGGCCATTTTATTAGCAGTTTGTTTGAATGCAAGACGACGAGACTCGTCGGCCTAATCATCTGCGTCGATTCATGCTATGCTATGCTAATGGTATTATTATCCTTTAAGTTACATCGTCACCTTAATGAGAAGGCACAACGAGATGAATGATCCAATTAATCATAATGAATACGAATTAATCACCTATAATGAATTAATCACCCACACAAGATAGGCACAAAATCGTAGAGATAAGCAGCCTCATAGAAATGCCTGGAGTGGATATACAGCGCCCCTGTATAATTCAGGTCTGGATACGCGGTCCAGCCCGAGCCCAGGAACCCTGCCCAAAACCCGAATGACCCGAACGTGATGATGGTGTGGTTGCAGAGGGTCAACAAATGCATGTCCTCAGCCGCCGACCCTATTAGAAGATAGGAAAGGTTTAATATGGTTGTGTAGGTATTTGTGGTTGCATAGAGTCAACATAAACATGTCCTCTGCAGCACAACATATTAGAGGTGGCATTTTGATGAATGGTCCGATTACAAAATATGACCATTCCTTATTTTGGGGATGGTGCAATTCCCAAAATCTAACTATGTTATCTGACTCCATGCTTGTGAGAAGCGATCAAACAGTTTAAGACAAGCACACCTGAAACAACATAGTAACAAATTGAAAACAGTTGTGTATAATCAGTTAATGAACATGATGACTGCATGCTAAACTGATAGGCGGCGTCTGCAGATGTATTTGCAATAAGAGGCATGCTCTAGCTTTTATGCCAGTGATAGCAGTGGCATTAAAACATATCAGCTGGATTCACCACCATTTCTGCTTGGTATCTTGGTTACAAATAATCTCGCAGAAACTAAACAAAATTAACACATTCATTACCATCAAATAATATGTAAAGCAGCAGCTAATTTACAAAGTTTGAGTATAAATCGAAAGAATGGCATCATTCGACACATTTAAATCAGACATTGTCATAAATAACTACCTACTCGGCATCGTTAACAAAAATTTTTTGCTTTTGTCCAACCAGTATATATTTAAATTTTTCACTCAAATATTTTGGGCTTTATATTATGATCATAATGAAAACTTTTGGGGTGTGAGAGCATGGAAATGATGTACTCGAATTCTTATCATTAGTATCGTTGGCACTTTAGTATTGGTATTGGGGGTTCTGTAAATTTTACGATAAGTATTCAATGATTTTGGATATACTGAAGTGATTGTTTGCAAACCCCATTTATTTTCGGAATCCAGATACATCAAATTCACAAGCAAAATTTGTGAATGAGTAGTAATCAGTATACCTCTCCAAGATATGCTCATGTAACTTCTCTCTCACCTTGCGACACAAAAGTGTTCGGAAAAGCAAGTTTTTCCGTCATTTTAATGGTGGCGACGACGTCATCCGACGTGACGACAAAAACGACGTTGTCGAACCTCACCGCAAAAAAGATGAATGCCCGACGAAGATATCCTTCGTAAGACTTGCCGAGATCGTGTACTGAGAATAACTGTGAAAGTAACGAATGACAATAATTCACATTCATGATTTAAACTCGTGATTTACATGCACTCATCAATCAATGCGCTTCTATGTTAAATGAGAAAGAAGCTATATAGAGTTGTTTCAGAATTAACCTTTCTTGGAACACGGTCGTGATGCTATAATACATCAATTTAAATTCGGGATACAAAACTTTTTCGTGACCAGCTCAAGGTATATGGAAAATTAAAAAATTTTTCATTAACCAACAATTATGTTTTATGCAACTATTTTGTTCAAACGAAATTTCTTTGTTCTTGATGTTCTAAATAAATTCGAGTATTATTTAATCAATAAATGTTCTAAAAGAATATATATCAATAAACGATTATGCGTACAGAAAATATATTAGTTAATTATTATACTTACTGAAAATATATATTGTTTGATTATATGAGCTTAAAACCTATATTATATGATTAGAATATGTACTAAAAATATATATTTATTACCGTTATTATTATACAAAAAATAATAACGTATAAAATATCTATCGATTAGATATTATACGCACTATAGACATGATGAGCGGGTAATCAGTGAGCCTGACGTGAACGCCCACGAAGACCCAAGGTTGCGACGGATCTTCCTTCGTAGCGCTAGAGGCAACTGCTGAGAGGCGGTCATAGGCCTGTCAAAATAGTGACTTTTTGAGTGAGAGTTTTGATCAATCTTGTCATATGCCTGTAAAAATACCATATTTTTAAATGGAAAATTAGTGCAATGTTGTCATGGCCTGTAAAAATAGCGTTTTTATGAACGAATTAGTAGAGTGTTGCTATAGGGCCGTGAACATTGTGGTTCTTCACTAAAAAATTGCTGCAATATTGGGTTAGGTCTGTAAAAATGGCGACTTGTTCCCCGAAAATTCGTGCAATGTTGTACATCGCTGATAGATGATGTGTGATCTGTGATTTATATCGATGAAACTATTTAATCAAGTAACTAACGTGACTTTTGTCAAGTAAAGTAAATTGCATCATGAGAGATTTAGGTATGGCCCATACTGTAGGTTATTTATAATGATGACGATCAAGTAACTCAGAATGATTCTAGTTAGATACGTCGGTTATCAAACAACCTAGAGCGATTCAATTAAAGCATTTATGTTATTTAAAATGAAAACTATCAATAAATGATGTTACAAGATCAGGAACATATGTCCTTGAACGTGTTATACCTGTGACTTTTTCGGAGGTATCAAATCATGAGATTGATTTTAAAAATTCAATAAACAAGAGAACTTAAATAACTCAACATTTCTGAGATATGTTTCGAAAAGTGCTTTAATCATTTTCAACGCAAACTAAAGCAAATGCCAACTTTAGGATAAAGGGAATCGTTGTTCATGGCGCTTATTTAATCTTGATAACGACATGACCCCAATAAGTAGAGTCGACCTATGTAAAATTCAGTATGACAGGAGAAGAAATCTAGTATAAAGTAGATTTCTATAGAAATTTAATTTATAAGATAACAGGTCCTTTTCGTAAATCCGCAACATTTTCACCTTTTTCTGAATTTCATCCAGAAATTCAAATTCTTTACGAAGTTCATCTCGGTAGGCAGCGAAGGAAGTTATTTCTAGAGGATAATCTGTAAATACAATCCCATTGATTAATAACGAGTTTAAATTATTGATTTACTAAGAATAATTATTGATTTAATTGGTTACCTTCAATTATCGATTTAAATTTTACTACGAACCAACGTCTGACTATTGAGTTGATCAATCGATTATGTCGCGCCTTCGAACGATATTCATATCAAAAGAGGCTATAAAAAATCAGTGATATACTGTAATAATGTAAAAATAACATTATTTAAAATAGGCAGAGATCTATTAAAGCCTGGAGGTGCTTCTGAAACCACGAGTCTCAAAGATAATTATGAAAAATACATATTTTCATAACCTAGTATATGCCTATTCTCAACTGCATTTAAACCTTATATTTTAACAATATAAGTGAAAACTTCAAAAATTATTTAAAGCGTATTGATGCCAAGAAAAACCGTTAAATTTGCTTTATCCTAGATTAATAAATTCGAAATGGTGCTTATATATTCCACTGCCTCCCGAAATTGTATTCATTCGCTAACATGCAAAACACTTTGAATTCTCAACTACTTTTACGAAATTGATTTGCGTTGTTGTATAAATCATAAGGCGTTTCTCTCTCGTTAGTTAATTTCAAACACGTATATATAATGGATAATTATAGATGTTAAAAAATAGTACGATTTTAATTTTTTCTACTACTAGTTTAATTCAGTTATTACCATCCATTATGAAAGCATGTGGTCCCAGTAAGCCAGCGGCAGCAAGTTGCTGTGCCTGGTAGCTGTACTCAACCCAGCCGAAGTCGCCGCCGATTGAGATCCAGTCTTTGTATTCAACTGAAAAAGGAAATTTGGCTTTGGTTTAACAAGATAATGGATATTATTGAATAAACTCTAAATACGGTGCATGATTTTATGAACATCTTCGTCTCCAAACATCATGAATCAGTAAAAGGAGAGTTAATAGAACTATGAAATATATATATACAATTCACTCAGCCAATGAGTGAATACCCAAATATCAACGCAGTTTTTGTTATTACATGTATTGTTTTGACCCAGTTTAGCCCGGAAAAATGAGCACATCAATGCTACATATACTCTCTGCTCATGCTGCGGGATATAGGCAGTGTGTCACAGTTGGGATAACTCGCTCTTTTCTCGACTAAGAACTCAGTGTTTTCTCGTAATCAACGAGCAAAATTGCGCAATTTCATACAATGTGTTCAGAAAAGTCTGACCTTGAGATGTCTAAGACAATAAAAACTACAAATGAAAAATGCAAATGTTATTCCATTAATTCGGCAGGAGCGGCTCACTTTCTGTGTGCCTACAGCCAGCGAAGCGGTCGCTATACTTATACTCTCCATGCACCATTGATATGCTGCTGCTGTATAATCACATACTGGGGGGTTTAAGGTCAAAGTTTTCACTCGAGCCATTTTCCCAGGAGCTCACCTCATGAAAATTGGCACAGACCCGAACGCATATTTTGTGTACCAAACCTTCTTGTCGGATTTCTGAAATTCCCACTCCTTCCCCCCCTAAAATCTTCCAAAAAGGGGGAAATTTGGTCAAAAATTACCTAAAATGAGGTTGCTAAAACGATCACAGCTCGAAAAGTTGCAAACTCAGAGCAATGCGCTTGATTTCAAACAAAAGGTAAAGGATTGGAGTGTGTTTGGGATTTGGAACGATTTTTTGTCGGGTCAAATCTTCATCCCCATATTGGAGGTCAGCGGAGTTGACCTTAAAAAATTGTTTTCGGCCATTTTTCGGTGGTTTTTCAACTCTCACGTCCAAACCGTAAGGATTTTTGAAATTCTGACGCCATATTCTCTACGCGTCTCGACGAGATACACTATATGGTTGTAACAGATTTCTGAAAAAATGGAAACTCACAAAGTTGTGAGCGAAACTTTGATCATGATTTTACCAACTTTTTTTATTTTTTTGTTCAAAACTCTACGGAAAAATTTTCAAGATTTTTTCAACAACTCTAATAATAGAGCACAAGTCTTTGCCTTTAATTTAGACCCTGTTTCATTATCCTAGCTTCTATAGAACTGGAGATACGATTTTTCAAAGTAGACAATAATTGCGCTAATTACTGCCTATTTAATTCATTTTCAAAAAAATTTATTTCTATGAGAAATTTAATGATAAAAAATAGACCGAAATTCCGTTCTGCTCACTTTTAAAGTACTTTATTAGCAACTCATATTTTCAAGTTAGACACTCCATTCTTACATGGGTACTTACTTCAGCTCTTTAGCATTAACATTGCGAAAAAACTTATCATATGTTCCGTTAAAAATAGGTTTAATGAAGCATTAAAATTGCTCCCTGCCGTGTATCTGCAGTCCTTGGGAGTCTAAGAAATGAGAAAATATGCTAAAAATGCGTAGAATATTTGAATAGCTGTAATCAACAATAACAGTAAGAAGTTTCTCTATCCAAAACTCAGTATGGACGTACATTTAAACATTAAAACGTGAGTTTTTGTTTACGTGATCCATGGGTGATGTTTCAGACAATTTGAATGCTGAATGCGTACAGGGGGTCAAAACGCACCGTATCTCAAATGTTTTGATTTTTAAAGGTCTTATAACTCGGTAACGACCAAGATTGAAGAAAATTTACGCAAATAATAATTAAAAGAAAACTAAAACACTCTCTGGGGACCCCGGGGGGTCTGCCGGGACCCTTTTCATGTATATATATATGTAAGATTTAAGAGTTCCATGACAATTCCTCCTTAGCTCGTATCTTAGTGAATTCTTGATTTATTTACATTGCGGAAGAAACAACCGTCGATTCAAGTAGCGGATGCGCATGTTTCGTGGCAGATTATCACAAATTGTCGCTATATATTAATTTACGGAATTTATAAAAATCTGGAAACGTACTTACATCACTATTTTTGACTTCTGAAGCTTGACCGATTCTACATTTCGACAGTCCACCTCAAACGACGCTCCGTTTTCTTCGCGACAGGGAATTGCCTTATGGATAAACTATACTAGTTCAACCGTGTTGCTAAGTCAAAAGTTTTTTAAATAGTATAATGTCGAATAATATTCATTCTCCCGATAAAACCATCAATCGTAGTATGAGAAGGTATTTTTCAAGCAAATATTTGTTAAATTTCAATATTAACTGAAAATTGCAAATAATAATTAATTCACTTAGTATGGGTTATTCTTAACTCTAAATAAATACATTTCCTTTAAACAATGTTAAAGCATAAAATGTCCATTAATACTTTTCTAAATCGAAATTGAAGTTTATACTTTATTATTAAATTTATATATTTATACTAAATTGAAGTCCACCACTGCGTCCAATACAGATTTTTCGTAGGGGATTATTCTTAACTGCGATTTTTTGCTTTTTCAAGGTCTTTTAACTCGGTAACGTATAGGATTGAAGAAAATTCACACAAATTACAATGAAAATAAAAAAATTCCCTTTTAATGGCCCCTAGTGTTGAGCTCAGGGCCCTGACGTTCCCTCGACATCTGCCGTCAAACAAGATTTCAAGTAGAATTTCGATCAAGCCGTATTTCGATGTATGATGACCTACGTTGTGCTGCAATTGGCAACGCTCGTAAATGCAACTAGTAAGTTTAGAAACTGGTACCTTAAGAAGTTTTGAAGCTGTGTTTTTTTGCAACCATCGATTAAGTATTTAAACTTTTTGCACTGTTTACTTTGATAGAGAAAAACCTCCACCCAGGTTATTGAAGTTTGGAGTATTTAGGCCGGAGTTCGCATTTCCAACACCTTCAGTGAGTGCTGGAAATGCGAACTCTGGCCACAATCATGCACGGTATCGAGATAGAACAGGTAGTAAATTAAACATGTCGTAATATATACGTCATTTGCTAAGGTTAGGTTCAAGCCAGGAACAAGTTCCTATGGCGACAATCACTTAGGGTGGTTAGGTTAGGTTTGATTAGGGTAAGGCAAAGTTAGTTCACGTTAGGTTAGGTTAGGATGGGATAGGTTAAGTTAGGTTGTGTTGGGTTAGGTAAGGTTAGGTGAGGTATGGTTAGGTGAAGTAAGGTTAGGTGAGGTAAGATTAGGTTAGGATATGTCAGGCTGTGTTCAGTTCGGTAAGGTTACTTTAGGTTAGGGTTTTTTGGCTACCTACAACTAATGTAAGATTGTTTTAAACACTAATGATACACACATGAAAAGGCCACAATTGGGGGATTGCTGTGTGTAGTAGGAAATGTGTGGAAAGAAGAAAAAGAGAGAAAAAGAAAAAAAGTGATCTGGTTTTATACCCAAGCTGTTATTTGAGAAAATAAATTACAGTAATTTCTCTCTAATATTGCCGTCCACTTTACTTAGACATACTGGGTACAGAGGTACCCAGTCTATTGTTTATCATCTCATTACTGGGGAGACTGGGGTACCCAGTCACTTGACCATCATCAAGTAACTCACACATGCTGGGTACAGCGATACCCAATCTCATGGAAATCATAAAATTACTCACACGTGCTGGGTACAGGGATACCCAGTCTCTTGGAAATGATCCCATTCCTGCACAGGGTGCCGCTGCATGGAGGACAGGCTTGGGCATATCCTTCTGTGTCGATACATTTGTTCAGATAAGGTATAGACAGTCTCTTGAACACATCCTTGACATTGTCGTGAAATGATGGCATCAGAAATCGCGTTACGCTGTAATTTTTCAATGCGTACAGCGATGCATATTCGCCCATGAGGTTTCCGAGCCTACCGAGAGGTCGGAACGTCATAACGGGCGCCGGAACTCCGTGCCACGTGCCCGTGCTTGCAAGCCGTACGCGAATGTCGACCGCGGTCTTCGGTAACGGGCGGGAGTCGATCGGAACTCCGTGCCACGTGCCCGTGCTTGCAAGACGTACGCGACTGTCGATCGCGGTCTTCGGTAACGGGCGGGAGTCGATGCAGGTGGCACATGCGTACGTTTCTGCGAAATTCTACGAGATGCAAAGTGATGGTAAGCGCACGGAATTTACAATTGCGAAACATTGAAAATTTAGTAAGTAGATTGTACCGAATTTTCTAAATGTATGACAGGAGAAGCATTATGATGGCTATAGTGTGAAGAAAATATTTGTTTGCTATGACCATTAGGATGCCAGTTACACAAATTTTGTATGAAAGGAACAAAACATTACGATCGAATTAGACAACTCAGAAAATTTCTAGCGAAACCCAGTTACCGTTCTTGCACTGTACTCAATGTTATTCATCTATGCTTGAAAAAAATATACACTAGACAAATGCGGTGCACCTAAAGGCAGAGGTAATAAAAAATTATTTTGCACAACAGGAAATGAATAAGGCTGTACGACTCTTTCGACTGATTCCATTAGTTTTTAAATTACCAAAACACACCATTCATAACTGGAATTGTGTGTTTTGTATCGTGACACTGTATTGTCTACATAGAGATTCATACAACAATTGCATTGTAATTTTAGTGTTGTCAAAATAATCAGGAATTCATTTCAATTGTGGTGTCCTCACCCACTCCTTTCTCTCTGTGAAGGCAATACTGACCTTAAGAATAGCCAGATTTTCCGTCAAGTCCTCTTCAGTTTCAGTTAAAGTTTCTCTCATTAATTTGATTACATTTGTATTTTCTATCCCTGTGACGTTGATTATCAAATCCAGCAACTGGTTGGCAACTCGAACCGAAAAACAGGAATATTAGGTTAGGCATATACGGTAATATACAGTTAGGCAGAATTTGTACTTAAAATTATGTATTGTTCAGGTTCCGGGAGTAATCGTTAATAAGACCTATTCTCAGGTCAATGATAACAATGAGCCTGGTAACAATGAGTAACTCCATATTCTATATAGGTTTGTATTATTTTAAACTTAATATAGGGTGTTGAAAATTTTTTAGGTTCTACTTTTTTGACCCAGACTCGTTCAGACATCGACGTGAATCCATTCACAGTTGAATTTTCAATGATCGAACAGTAAAGAAAATGCGAAAAATTGGCACAGTTTTCAAAAAAATCTTTATAAGCCTTCCCGTAATCAGCCAATATGGAAACGATACTAAGACTTTATTGCACTGTGATCCAGAAATAAATGACTGTTTTATGATTCAGATCCTCTGTAAATTCAGAAAACTTGTATTTTATTTCGAGAGTATAGAAGAAAATGCCCACAGGGAGGAAGATGCTTGGAAATTGGGACAGCGTTGTCGTCTGATAACGTATTCTTTTTTGGTAATATATTCTAACGTATTTTTATTAGGTATTCATGTTTGAAATATATTCTTATGTATTATTATTAGGTATTCTTGTTTTGAAATGTATTCTTATGTGTCTCTATTTTGTATTGTTATTTTGAAATGTATTCCATGTATTTTTATTATATTTATTCCAACTTTGAAATGAATTCTTATGTATTTTTATTATGTATTTTTTAATTTAGCTCGTTCGGCATATGATCAAATAACCTCTAACCTCTATGTATATTCATTCTATCCACTATTATAAACTACTCAATCCTAAAGAATATATTCTACCGTCAAACGGGATAATAAGGGACGTGCGTGTTAATTCGGGACAGTCGTCCCACATTTCGTAGAAATGTTGTAGCAGCTAAACTAATAAAAATATTGCAAAACTAAAAATAGTGACGTGAAGTTCAACATTTTTACTATGTACTTTATGCTATGTAGCATAAAGCAAGTTAACAAATCATACATTTACTACCTCTAGAAAACCCCTTAATGAAAAAACTGTGAAAAGTGAGATTTTGGAAACGTATCTCTGCAGAGGTCTGTAGCAAAAAAAATATTTGCCGTATCAAAAAATTTTACTCACATAAAAGTTGCACACAGGTGTTGGCTTAAAACGAGATTAACAGAATTCTCATTCCAAAAAAATGACGGCCATTTCCGCTGGACGGGGTAATACGGAACAGCCCCCCGGGGTACTAAGAGACACACCTAAAAAGGCATTCACAGTAGAAGATCAATTAGCAAAAGCTCCAATTAAAAAAAAATAAATTACAACAAATTTTGATTATATTTATCAACAGAAAAATTCACTTAATGAAAAATTAATGCATCATCGGTCGTCGCAAAATTGTGCACAGAATGTTATAGATAGAATTGTGATATATTCAACACAATTGTGATACAATAATTGTGCAAAATGAAAAGTAATTAACCTAAACTATGATTTATAGTATTTCTCCAAGCAATATGATGGTTGTCACTAAAATATTCTTTCTGTTTCAGGTATGTTTTTACGAACTTTTTTTGTTATAGTGAATTCACTTGACCCTATTTAAAATGGTGTGAAATTACAAGCCGTCATGTAAGCTTACAGATACAGTAAAGTGCTAAACGGCATGCTGATATGAACCTTGTAGTGGACAATGTCGTTGTCAATGCTCAATGGCATGGTAATGGAGTAGGTAATATCGCATAAATAATACGATAATGCATGGATATGGCAATATCATTTAAATAAAGGAAAAGCAAGTAAAATCGCAGAAAATGAAATTTATTCTTCATCTACATCATCTACATAGAAGGAAGACTTCAGATCACGGTTAGTGATAGATAAGTACACTCCGCATGCCTCAAACGTTTAAAATTCAGTTTTATTTCAAGAGTCCCGAATTACCCCGTTCGGGGTAATTTGGGACGCTTTTATTTTGCGTCTGGCAACTTACAAATAGCATATAGATTTTTTTTTGAAGATGCCATAAGATAGCCCTCGCATAGAGTTATAAAATAAGCCAAACTTTTTTATGAAATGTTTCTTGGTAAGAAGTTATTAACGAAAAACGCTCAAAACCGTCCCTTATTACCTCGTTTGACGGTATATATTTAGTCCATTCAAAGTATTTATGAATATCAGTAATGATATTTGCTTTCAGCTTATAGTGAATCCAAAAATTTCCGATCACAATATTCAATATAAAAGTTTATAATTTCGTAACTACTATGTCATATCATTATTATCATGTTCTAAAAATTATTATTTCAAAAGAAATTATTAACCCTTAAATTTAAGAGTTTGCTGCGTGTTTGCTTTAACATAAAACTACACAAGACAAAGCTGGAGCTACGAGTCATTTTATACATCGCCACCGGCGGTTTCTCACTACCTGTTCGAACAAACACCTCGTAGACTTCTCTGGCTTATTTGAGATCCGTTGATTACTACAGGAAATCTAACTTGATATAATAGAACAAAATGGATTTGACACGCCATGCTTGACATAATTGAACTGAGTTAGATTTTCGATGAGAGTGAAATCATCATAAACGTACGATCGAGTACTTTTATGATGCACTTATCTAGGTGCATCAGCCAAGTGGAAGCAGGTTTTTGGTAATATTATAGATTTCAAGCTGCAAAAATTTTTTCTCAAAAATTTTTTCAAGCAAAAAAAATTTTTATTCTTTAGGAATGATTTGTGAAACACAAATTGTTTCAATTGCTAGAGAGGTTGTGGCTGAAGTAGCGTCGAGAGGTTGTTTTGGGGCTGTCTTTGGGTGAGGCTGGGATTGTGGGTTGTTGGGGTTCTGGGTAGTTGGGGATGTGTAGTGTTGGGATGTGTAGTGTTGGGTTGTGGGTTGTTGAGGTTATGGGTTGTTGGGGTTCTACGTAGTTGGGGTTGTGGGCAGTTGGGGTGTAGGGAGTTTTGGTTGTGGGGAGTTGGGGTTGTGGGTAGTTGGGTTGTAGGGAGTTTTAGTTGTGGGAAGTTGGGGTTATGGATTGTTGGGGTTGTGGGTGTGATGAGGTTATGGGTGGATGTGCCTGAGGTTGATTGAAGTAGTGGGTAGCTGGGGTCAAAGGGTGCCAGGGGTGGTGGAGGACAGGGGTTTGAGGTTACTGAGGATGTATGCTCACCAACAAGTTTGTGTTGGGCTGGCGGCAGGATTCTGATATCTTCCTCGTCGGCGTGATTGGTGAAGATGGAAGTTTCTTGTACAACTGCGGGAGACATATTTAATTGAGAAGAATCAAATTGATTAATCGTTTCAAATTTTTTCACTTATTCTGACACTCTTCATACTCATGTAGTATTTATCCGTTACATATATAAAAAATGTTAAAAATGCGCAATATGTTGCAGCAATCATCATATTTTTTACTATAATTTTAGCTGACAATGACAACATCGCAAGCATGCTGATGTATGTTAGATATTTGATTCTGATATTAGGGCAACATGGGGCAGCGCGCCCCCCCCTTTTTTAAACTAAATTTTTGATGAAGTTTTAATTGATACGAGGTGATTCTTTGTTTTGTTTAAAGATAAAACTAACGAGGAATTCTTAGCAAAACGTAAATCCGTACACTTCATCCCAGTGAAACTGTCGACCGGCGGTAGAGAACACGGACCAATATCTGCCATACTTAGCGAGAAAACCGCTATGGGCCCGTGACCCGCAGTGGGCTCGCTGCACCATGTTACTCTAATTATACCACATAGTAACTAGGTGTTAAAAAGTAAGACTACAGCAAAATTAAAAATGAATGAAATTAAAATGACCCTGTAGGCACTGCAATCTAATGCCACATATTAATAATTCTGTCACGTAGCATTCCTTTCAGTGCCAACAGGTTTAATGAATCGCAAATACACATCACACAACTGAGTCTGTAAAAAAAATTTTTCTATCTACATAGACCCTTACGTTTAACCTTCCCATAACAAAGAAATGACCAAATAGATTGAATTTGCATTCGACTTATGCAACGATGTTTGTTGAATAACCATAGGTGAGTCATCAGTGATGCAAGTGCACACTCAGAGAAATGAGTGCCGCATTGTCCTAATATCGATGCACTTTTGATCCTGTGTGGGTCATCCTGACCCAGTTTGAGCGAGTACTTTCTACAACAAGCAGAAAGTGACTCGCTATTTGGACAATATGACCCGTTAATTTTCTGTGTGTGTGATTATAGACATATTATATAACCTATGATGAAGTAAAATCTTTATAAATGAAGCAACCAACCTCGATTGGTCACGATGAAGCAGTAGATGGGCAGCAGGAGGACGACAGCGGCCACTGAACGCTTCTTGTATGCGCGGATTAAC
The DNA here is from genome assembly GCF_000764305.2 of Hyalella azteca. Lineage (NCBI taxonomy): Eukaryota > Metazoa > Arthropoda > Malacostraca > Amphipoda > Hyalellidae > Hyalella > Hyalella azteca. Next base: position 3,435 of record NW_025941128.1, on the reverse strand, counting down.
AAATGATAAAACATTGCGGCAAAATAATTATTAAACTTCTGTAATTGAGTTTGACGTCACGATTGTCATCACGTGTTCACTGCAATCACGACTCTTATATTCGTGATTAACGGCGTGATAGTCTACTATCACTGCAATCACGACTCTTATATTCGTGATTAACGTCGTGATTGTCTCCTATCACTGCAATCACGACTCTTATATTCGTGATTAACGTCGTGATTGCCTCCTATCACTGCAATCACGACTCTTATACTCGTGATTAACGTAGTGATTGTCTCCTATCACTGCAATCACGACTCTTATATTCGTGATTAACGTCGTGATTGCCTCCTATCACTGCAATCACGGCTCTTATACTCGTGATTAACGTCGTGATTGTCTCCTATCACTGCAATCACGGCTCTTTTACGCATGATTAACGTCGTGATCGTCTCCTATCACTGCAATCTCGGCTCTTGTACTCACTATAATGCCATGTCGACAATATCACTATAAGAGAAAGCCCAACTGTCACAATACTCGTAGTTTGAATTTAATTTCACACACTGCGTACAAATAACGTAGCTGCTGCAACACAAAAATACAATGCGCACACCTTAGCTGTATTAACACAGAAATACACTGCTTACAACACAGCTGCTAAAAACAGCTGTTATAATATAGCTGATATGGCACAATAATGCACAGCGTACAACACAGATGCTATAGCACAATAATGCACAGCGTACAACACAGATGCTATAGCACAATAATGCACAGCGTACATCACAGCTGCTTTAGCACAATAATGCACAGCGTGCATCACAGCTGTTCTAGCACAATTATGCGCAGCGTACAACACAGATGCTATAGCACAATAATGCACAGCGTACATCACAGCCGCTTTAACACAATGATACACTGCGCACAACACAGCTGCTATAGCACAATAATGCACAGCGTGCATCACAGCTGCTTTAGCACAATAATGCACAACGTGCATCACAGCTGTTCTAGCACAATTATGCGCAGCGTGCATCACAGCCGCTTTAACACAATGATACACTGCGCACAACACAGCTGCTATAGCACAATAATGCACAGCGTGCATCACAGCTGCTCTAGCACAATTATGCGCAGCGTACAACACAGATGCTATAGCACAATAATGCACAGCGTGCATCACAGCCGCTTTAACACAATGATACACTGCGCACAACACAGCTGTTATAGCACAATAATGCACAGCGTCCAACACAGCGTTGTAAAGGTTTACGATGTACAACATAGCGATGATTCATGTGAATTGTCTTGTACCCAGGTACATTTAATTTATATGCGTGCAATAAATGACCTTGCCACAATTTCTCTAATTATAAAATATTTCAACAATATTAAATCAACAAACTTCGTCGGAATAAATAATTCTCAATGTAATTATTTCATCTGATTAATATTAATAACTGATGCACACTTTATAATTGGAAATAAATAATAATAAAGCAATGGCACATTAAAGTCTAGGAAATATTTATGATTTTGTTGTTTTTTTTAGCTAAGAATTGATAATCATGAGTTTTAACAAAAAATATTTTAGAGCGTGAATAATTTTACCTCTTTTACTATATAAGTAAAAATATTTTTTTCCGGCTTTGCCGGCTTGGGTATGAGCTTCTTTAGCTTCTGCCCGTTTCGTTTCAAATTGAATAGTCTTCAAACTTCCATCGTGCCTTGTGTTTAGTAAAATCCATCGTGCCTTGTTTTAGTAAAATCAAACGCTTATAATTAAGAAAATTATTTATTGCACATTGCCCTATTTTGGTAGTGCGTCTGAAACTACGTCCAGAGAACTTAAGATGTTGTGTTTGAAATATTTCCCCAATATATATTTGCATGTTTTGCAGGTAAATAATTTCAAAATTGGTTCTTTCTCCAGGTATAAGGACGTGATTCCTGCTCGGATGCAATCAAACCTGGTCTATGAGTTCAGTTGTGCACGCTGTGCATCTGCGTACGTTGGAATGACGTCGCGTAACTTCTACATCCGGGTTTCTGAACACCGTGGCAGGAGCTATCGTTCTAATTTGCTTCTCGCCAAGCCTACTCATTCTTCCGTGCGCCTCCATGCTGAACAGTGCGACGTGGCTGTATCTGAGAGTGATTTCAGGATACTCGGTTCCACTTCTGGCTGCTCGGATTTGAGAATTTTGGAGTCTCTACATATCTTCAAACGAAAACCGTGTTTCAATAATGTGTTTGGTTCATATAATCTGGAAATAATAAATCGCTAGGATTTTATATTTTTGTCGTACCCCTAGGACTAAGTTGTTCCAATCTAGTCCTGTTTATTTCGATATAATGTTAGGTCATGTTTATGTTTTATGTCTGTCTTTGAACTTTGACTTCTACAAGGATTTTATTCATTTTTAGTTTAGTCGAACTGATGATGGAGCTGGACTCCGAACCGTTTTCAATATCGATATGGTGAATTTTCTTGTCGTTTTCTTTGCTTTTAAATTCCTTGTGAACTTGCGATATAAACAGACTGATAATATAGGTACAGTAAAAATATTGTTTTCTTCTTCCTCTAAATAATTGGTGTCCGATTACATGCAAATTCTCAAATCCTATTGACTCAATATGAGCAAACCCAAAAATCCCTAGATTTTAAACCAAATTATTTAAAATTCTTCTCTTTATCTAATGGCAAGGACATCTATTCCGTAATTTAGAATTTTTATTTGTTCACAATATCTGATAAATATAATTCCCTAATATTCCCTTAATCTAAAGCAAATATTTGGAATTGTTTGGTATTTATCCCTACACGACAGATCCATACACTCAATAATTGAAAATTCTCATAAATTGTCTCTCAATAATATTCTCACACAACTTCTGTACTATTGTCAATCAAAGCCTAGAATATGCGAGGAATGGTGACTATGACAACAATAAACAAAATAATATTTTTAATACCACGACAACATTTGCTTTGGTCATTCAATGTACAACACTTGACTGTCACGAAACCTAAATTAATTCCCATTGTTACTTTATTTTTTATTCTCTTTTTCAACTTTGCTAGCATTTGGGCGATATGAATCTTTAATGGTATCGAATGGTCGATATTCATACGAAAAGCTTCAAAGAAAGTTGACTCAAGAATATGCAGAAAGTGAAGTACCTTGTAAATAGGCGAAGAAGCAATTTATTGTGTGGAAGAATCCCAGTTAAAATTTAGGGCAGGGAATAGAGCAGGCCGTCGCCGGCTGCAGAGCCGGCGTAGAGACGCGATAGAGCAGCGATAGAGCAGAAATGTCCGCTTTAGAGACGATATCGCCAGCCGCGTATCAGCGCTAATTAGCTTCTGAGTACCTGCCCAGGTGTGCTCTGCCCTGCCGTCACGCAGCCCTTACTGAGCACCGCCTGCTCAAACCTGCCCAACGCCTG
>NW_025941127.1:5182-18189 GCF_000764305.2 Hyalella azteca | reverse complement strand
GAGAAGAGGCTTGTAATGAGATGCAAGGCGGGCTACTAGTTGGAGAAGAGGCTTGTAATGAGATGCAAGGCGGCTACTAGTTAGAGAAGAGGCTTGTAATGGGAGACAAGACTACATACTAGTTGGAGAAGAGTAGTAGTTGTAGATATGCGGTACAAAGCTATTTTCTCGGTTGGATAAGAGTCATTTTCCTGCGTTGCTTGGCAAGCCCCGTTTTGCAAAAGGATATTTCTACCTTCTACTTTGTATGAAGGGAGTGGATAAAATTTCAAATTCCACGCAAACACGTTCTTCCATTCCACGCCCTACACGTTCCTCCACACCCCCCACACGTTCAACGAAATATAAGTTGGAAGCGAGGCTGTGTTTGGAACGCATGAACTGAATGCCACAAGTTACATCTCAGGCGCAATCGTGCCTGTGAGCGCAGCAGCAACAACCGGAAAACATGCGAGCCAGATAGAGCGTCGCCGTGAGCGCCCCGCTCCGTATTTACTGCGCTATTCGCGCTGAATTTTACGTGGCAGTTTCTGCGGAACGGGCGGACGGCTGATCAGATTATGTGACTTTTACGGCTTAAGGGGACTTCTTTGCCGCCCATGTGGCGCTCTAATAATAATCGAGGCAAGGAAATGTGGCTGAAACTTGGATTAGCATTGCCCGCGGTTCGTATATGTGTAGGAAATGAATTTATAATGGATAGGAAACGAATAGTGGTTTCCTTGTTTGTTCCTCTTGCTTTATTTTAACTTTGTTATTTGAGTAATGATTGTTGAAATTTTTGACACTCTATGTTTCGTATTGGTTCCAGTTTTATTTGAATATCTCGCGATTTTCTCCTTCCTCGCACAATTTTTAGTCTCATTTGCAATGTATTTTCGAATGAATTTTGAATGTAATTTCAACTCAATTCTTTCATAATTATACCCCTTACTGCATGTTCCATGATAGCCACTGTACATTCACGCTGCTGGAAATTCCCACTATAGGAAGCCACTGTATATTCATGCTGCTAGAAGTTCCCATAATAGTAGGCGACTGTATATTCATCCTCCTGAAAGTTCCCATTCTAGATATCGATTAATACATTCACGCTGCTGCGGAGTTCCCATTTTAGATAGCGGCTGTACATTCATGCTTCTGAATGTACAACTACGGTGACGCCAATTGACCTGTATGTTCATCAGCTGTTTCCGTGACTAAGACAATATGGTCTCTGCATCAGAACCAAGAATTAGGCCTCTGGATCAGAACTAAGTATATGGCTCCTGCATCAGAACTAAGAATAAAGCCGCTGCATCAGCACTGAGAAGAAGGGCCCTGTATCAGAACTAAGTACCGCTCCTGCATCAGAACTAAGAATTAGGCCTCTGTATCAGAACTAAAAATTAGGCCTCTGTATCAGAACTAAGTATATGGCTCCTGTATCAGAACTAAGAATTAGGCCTCTGTATCAGAACTAAGTATATGGCTCCTGCATCAGAACTAAGAGAAACAAAACTTGCGATAACCTGGACTACCGTATTAAATGCAATTAATGCTATTATGTATCAGATTGTTATAGATTTACCTCTGAGGCGAGAACTTGAACTGCATGAAGGCTGCTATTGTTTTTAATTATCGTGGCTGCGTTCGAAGCAGTAACTTCAACTGCATTGAATGTTGCATTCTTTTAAGAATATTTGACTGCTTCAGCGGGTTACCTAACTGCAGCGGATGCTGCTATTGCATCAAATTATTGTGACCGTCGTCAGTAATCTGAACTGAATGAATGGGAGCTATTTCATCTCTTAATAGTGATACTACTTGTGTAGCAGTAACTTGAAGAGCAATGAAGGTGTCAATTATACAACAATATTGTGTGTCAGCGTTGAATGCCAAACCACAACGCGTCAGCTGAACACGACCTGCATGTGGTTGTACCTAGACCGATGTCTCCTGATTACCTGCATGGTTGTGGTAGTTCAGTATCTTTTCATAGAGCGATGTCAATACGGGTAAATTTCGATGCAAAACATGGGGTCTGACCTTCATTGTACAAGTAGGAACTCCCTCATCAGGACTTCGTGCACATCTATGTACTGCCCACGCAGAGGCGCGTATTTGCGAAAGCGTTTGTAGCGCCGCGCCGCCCTTTGTGTTGCCCTGGAGCCCTTTGAGCCAAAGGGCATAACCGCACCACCCCGTTGTGCTTACCACAAAGGTTACTCTCATCACATTATCGTTTGCCTTTCATCATTCGGTGTCTATCGCCCGTTGTTTCATCATGAGAACCTCAGTGTATTAATAAAGGTCAATGTACTTGGTTTAGCGGCCGCAAGCGCAATGAGGCGTGAATATTTTGCATGGGCCGTCTGCCGTCACGCGATTTCCATCACACAGCCGCCACGCGATTGTTAATCCTTTCGAGATTCACCGAGCACTCATATTTGAATTGTGTGAAGATATTCCCGAGAGAAAGAATATACACTCAGTTTGACAACATTTGCTGAAGGCGGGCATCTAAGACGCTCTTCAATCTCCAGAAGAAGAGTTTGGGTTGTAAAAGGAAGCGTTCTGTCGTCAGTGGTTAAGTGGGGAACAGTTTACTGGGGTACACAAGGGCTTAACATTTCTGTCCTCAAGACTTCCTACTCTTGTTCTTGAAATCCTTTTACGGCTGATGGCTATAGGGCTCTTGGTTAAAGAGTGTTGTTTAAGGGCTCTTCGCTAAGAGCTCTTGTCAAAGATTTTCCACGTGGAGCTTGGTTTTGATCCCAGCAGTCTATTACTGGTCTAGATTTTGTAGGTACGGTTACTTTAACCCATCAGTTGTTCGAACTAATCTATGCACCTTGATGTTTTTTTTTCCTTTTACGCATCATGATTCAATGGGTAGATATACGAATCTTAATGTATGTAGCTGGTACACCTGGAATGTTTACCAGTTTTAAAGTAATAAATACGTTTAAGCATCTTGATTCATGATTCATATACACGTTCATTCTTCTCTTAAAACTTTAATTTGTTTAACAACATATTACAAGGTTTCACATTTTTCTCTTTATTTTAACTTAGCGGCTCGGTCATGTCGCCTCGTCCCTCGACCCGAAGATATTGGGCTTTTCACCTCGCAGCTGCTGCTTCTGCTTCAAGAATTTAATTCTTGAAATATTTTGAAGTTCATTTTGGCTAGAGCTTTAAGATCCTGCAGGAATCTTCAAAAACTCCTTGCATGAAAGTGAAGCACTTAGCCTCATTGCATGAAACACTTAGCCTCATTGCATGAAACACTTAGCTTCATTGTGAAGAATCAATGGTCATAGTGCTTAAATTGAGTTATTTTCTTACCCTAACTGCTTCAGAATAACAGCACAATGGTAAAAACTGCATAGAAATCTAGATAAAGCGTCACTCATTTATCTGATAGTTTTACCTCGGTTTAGAGCAAAAAAGGAACGTACTAAACAAGTTTCAAAATTTATACGAGGGAATCTAGCATCATTTTCGGAGTTACCCCCACCTTACCAAAGTGATGTTCGTACAACACCCTTCCATTTCTACCGTGGACTTCGGTCCTGGTGACATCAAGGAGATTTCCGGTAACAATTTGCCCTGGCAATCTCCTCCGTGTTTGTGAGCCCGCTGTATCTTGGATACCAACTCGGATATCCCTCGCGCTGTTTTGAACAAACTTCAGTAATTAGTACAAGATTTTGGAGCTGAATTGCGCGCTTGACGCTAACGCTCTTAATTACTAGTTGAGTGCTAAGCGAGTTTTTTGCCGGACTTAGTGTTGCCTTAACAGGTTTTTAGAAAGATTTACGGTTACTTTAACAGATTTTTAGACGGAATTGGTGTTTATTTAACGGATTTTTTGATAATATTTGTGTTTAGTCAACGAATTTTTGTATAGGTGTTGTGCTTGATCGTTCAAGACATGTTGAATGTTAGCTCTCTGAAAATACACTCATGCCTCTGAAGCAAAAATATGTGTTTTCTAGACGTTTTGGAAACCAATTTAGGCGTAACTCTTCCATGGGCTCACTCTAAAAGCCAGCCGAGCTCGTGATCGTCCTTCAACTCAATCTATATAATTCGTGTTTCATGATTAAGTCAAGCTCAACTGTGGCTAACATTTAATGTTCCAAGTTCCAAGATCTAAACTTTCTTGCAGATAGAGAAAAATATAATTTAAAGTATTCTAAATATAGTTGGCGGATAACTAACAATTATAATATACGAGCATGTGTGACGAATTCATATTAATTAAAACGGTAAACGAATCAATCTTTTCGTAATAGTATGGAAGTATACACATAACGTTCACACTTCGACAGCCTGCACTAATAACAATACACGTACCTCCGTCACAACTCCGCACCAGACAATGGCTATAATAACCGTTAACAAATAATAATAATTTAAATAAGCGATCAAACAATTTTCTCTACCCTAAAAATTCTAAAATTTAATGTCTGTTATTTAAAACCCTTACCACCGAATCCCTCCGAATTTAATTAAAAATCATAAAACTCTATTACAACAAAGTTGGGTGAAGATTAAAATTTGTAAACATCAGAATAATGTCTTATATAATATAAATAATGTAAAATAATCTTTCTTACAACATTTCACCCCTGCATGCCGGTACGCTGCTTGTATCCCAGAGTTTAAACATTTGTCACACAATTCAAAGACAAACTTGAAAAAAATCTTCAAAAGATCTAGGAATGGTCCGCCATCAAACAAGGTTTGTACACAGCAACGCTATCCCTGCCGCCTGCTGCTGCTGTTCTATATTGGAGCGCAGGAGTCGAGTGCCGAATGTTGCCCGCCCCACTTCATTGCCTTTGTTGTGCCTGGGATATTAGCGCTGCGCCCGCGGCTGGTCAAACAGCGAGTATCTCTGATGAGGGACCGAGGGAACTTGGTACCGTGGATGTGGTACTGAACATTGACAGTATCACGGATGAGGGACTAAGGGAACTTGGTACTATGGATGTGGTACTGAGCGTTGACAGTATCACGGATGAGGGACCGAGAGAACTTGGTACTGTGGATGTGGTACTGAGCATTGACAGTACCACGGATGAGGGACCGAGGGAACTGGTACCATGTGGTACTGAGCATTGACAGTACCACGGATGTCATTGACAGTATCTCTGATGAGGGACCGAGGGAACTGGTACCATTTGGTACTGTGTATTGACAGTATTTCTGATGAGGGACCGAGGGAACTGGTACCATTTGGCACTGTGCATTGACAGTATTTCTGATGAGGGACCGAGGGAACTGGTACCATTTGGTACTGAGCATTGACAGTATCACTGATGAGGGACCAAGGGAACTTGGTACCGTGGATGTGGTACTGTGCATTGACAGTACCACGGATGAGGGACCGAGGGAACTGGTACCATGTGGCACTGAACATTCAGAAGCAGACGACAGCCCCAATGTCGCCCCAGCAAACAAGGGGCGCCGCTCCCGGTAATGGCTTTACCAGTTGCCGAGTAAACGATATCAGGACGACCAGGGTTTGCCCATCCCCTCGCTGGGCTTAGATTGGGATCACCGCAAGCCGCTGCAAAGGAAAAAAATAAAGAGAGACCGTTTGCAGCCCCCGGATGGGGCTCTGCTCATGAAAAGATACATAAATGTTGGGTGTAAATACCGTAGAGTTTGATTGTGTGTCGATGTCCTCAGAGAACTTTTTTCCAGGATCTGAAAACTTATCTGTAACTATCACGTATGAAAATTTTCTATAAATAAGATTTTATGTGTATGAACATTACTTGTTTTCATTGACAGATGACAATTTGCCTTGAGGTCTTAACGCCATCGACTGATCTTTGTTTCAAATATGGCAATTTTAGATTGAATATTATTGTGATAATATTGGTATTTGTGTCATTTGTTATGATTTTGAAAGAACGTAAGCAAATGAATGTTTAGTCGATGAAATATTTCAAACTTATGAATGTCTACACATCTTCATTTCTATACACGTAACTCCCGTATGAATGTGTGGAGCATTTATATATGAATCGTCCGTCATTCACATGGTGACTGAGTTGGAGTGAATTATACCCTAAATACATGCCTTGAATAAATTATACCATGAATAAATTGTACCCTGAATAAATTATTCCCTGAATAAATTATACCCTACGTAAATTACGCCCTAAATAAATAATGCAATCAATTATTCGCTTTGCCAAGTTTGTCATCCTCATTGGATACAACTTCATGTAATTTTTTTATTCTGGTCAATTTTTTTACCGTTGTCAAGAATTTCTATTTTCATTATCATTTGTTTACAATTTATTTCATGCTCACAAATAATTCTTCTGTAGAAGAAGAACTTGACAACTGAGCTTCCCAAAAGCTGCTCAGTTCTAGAAGTCAGAATTGAGAATCCACTACAAATTTTTATCAATTTAGAATTTATTAATTTACACTCCTACAGTCATGGTGTTGTAAATGTAACCTTGCACGCTATTGGCCGCATGGATGCAATCTTGCCCGCTATAATGAATGTAACCTTGCACGCTATACTGAATGTAACCTTGCACGCTATTGGCTGCTGCAGGATGAACGTTGCATGGTAACTAATGCTAACGTATCGTCTCATGCTGCTCAATAAGTCTGCGTATTGTAACCCGTTCTGTCATTCAACGACGCTTCTTCAGTTTTTTATTGTAATAAAATTTAAGTCCCGTGCAGCTCCGGAATAAATAACGAATTCCAAGTTTATATTCAATTTAAACTCGTGAGCATTCGCTCAAACGCCAAGTTTCGCAGGACATAAAAATTCGTTCGCCTCGCGCGCCTCCTCTAATCCTCAGGTACGCACCGCTGCTGCATAATACGCTCGATTTTTCGCTCAAGTTCTGCAAAGAATTCCATAATGTTTTCTTGGACGTATTCCTGAACTTTTGTACCGGCAGACGCTGTTATCAGCACCGGCAGACGCTGTAATCAGCACCGGCAGACGCTGTTATCAGCACCGGCAGACGCTATTATCAGCACCTGCAGACGCTGTTATCAGCACCGGCAGACGCTGTTATCAGCACCTGCAGACGCTGTTATCAGCACCGGCAGACGCTGTTATCAGCATAATATGCCCTATTATGGTGGGTGGGACGAAAGTTTTCCTCTGAATGCGCAACGAATGTTCCTTAAATTGCCATTTAATTTCATGCAGTTGTTGTGATATTGCTACGAGAGTTAGACCCGCGTCTGCTTTTCTGGCCAAGCATTGAAGAGCTTGTGAATTCGATACGAATAACATTCATGAATATGATAATGATGGGAACAACGGGCGGGAAAATTATTGGTGGCTGGAATTCGAGACTACGTTGAGTCTGCATTCGATTTAAATTTTTGGGTACTTGATGATGTGTCCAGAAAAGAAGAACAAATAAAATGCGAACGGCAGAGCCTCATTGGCAACGTTTTGAGGTCTTCAGGGTTATATTGCGTATTGCGACTTTTTCACATGATTAATAGTACGATTCAGAGTTACTGTGATATTTAATAGTTCTGATTGTTGATGCATGGCATGCGTGGCCAGGTGTTTGGCATGCGTGGCCAAAAATTTACCAGGTGGCGTGTGCTGCCACCTGGTCGTCATCGCTGCACTTTTGCACCACTCATTTTCTACGGCAAAGTTATTTTCTTGCTAGTATTCAAATAGAAATAAATATTGCATTGTAAACAATAGAAGAAATTATTCTTGCATTAAAATCAAATGAACCCGAATGAACACTCCTACAGAAATTTCCTGCTGAATGAAATTTCGATTTTCTCAGGCAGTTCGTCGGCCGTCCCTATGCCACTGCCGGGCGGACTGCTGTTTTTGAATGAGTTAGGCCACAAATTGGGAAGCTTGCTATCGTTGCCTCCGAATTTCCTGCCGGGGTTTCGGGAGCTGAAACAAAGTGGTTCCCAATTTGGCGTAATGGAAAGGACACTGTGGTTCCCAACTTTGGGTAAGGGAGTGGACACAGTGATCCCAATTCGGAGTAACGGAGGAAACACAGTGGTTCCCAATTTGGAAAATGAAAGGTATCACAATCTCACTCGATTATTTAGACTGTAATGGTTTAGTAATTTTCAAAAGTTTACAAATCTTTCCCACACTCATACTGTTGACCGACTTCCTCAGAAACCCGCGAACTCGCGAAGATCCGGATTGATTCTTTCTCATTAATATTTCTTGAAAACCTGTGATAAAGTGAAGCCGTGGAAGGTGAAGCACGAAAAAGCGAGGGATTATTGTAGAAGATATCTTGGTAATTTGGCAAGCAATAACAACGAGAAAATAACTGCATTTACATAAATGAAATAGTCAATATTTTTTTATTCGCCCTAAACTTCAGCATTTATTTGATTAGTGGAAATATAACTGAAGTGTTCATAGTACATGGACTAATGATCTGTTGAATTTTTATGGCAGTGTTAAATATAACTGAAGTGTTCAGAACATAACTTCGTGGATCGCCTCACTGGAGTCTGCCATGAACCCGAAGTGGCGTAGAGCGCTGCGCCACGTCCGCAAGAAAATTGCCTTCTCCAAGTATGAGCTCGTCCTGCAGGCTCGGTGAGTAGTCCACTCCTGCCCCTCTCTTGCCCCTCTCTTGCAGCGAGTTGTCCTCCAGGCGTGGTGAGTAGCCCACTCCTGCCCCTCTCTTGCAGCGAGTTGTCCTGCAGGCGCGGTGAGTAGCCCACTCTGGCCCTCTCTTGCAGCGAGTTGTGATCATTTTTACACTCCGGAAAAATTATTTTTTTTTGAACCAAAATTAATTTGATCAGATGTGACTTTCTGAGTCCAATTGAGAATTTTTTCTTGGTGCAACAGGGACAAGTTTTCTATCAATCAAGTCTCCGTAATTCGCACTTCATAAATTTTGTTAATGATGTCATATCCTGAAGAGAAATCGGGGCAATTGAACATCTCTGTTAACGTTCATAATCTCTGCAATCCGCTTACTTTACCCGAGTGTTCGAGCTCTTTGATTTCAGCGTGGATAAACCAGAGCAGTTTCAGCGTCGCGGCCGTGCTTTTCGAGTCTCCAAAGTAAAGTTCAGTTTTCAGCAGGCGAAGAAATCCCCACAGGGGCTGGCAGGTGGCCTTCTCTAGCAATTTTGAAGATTAACGAGCGCTTCGTGTCTCATTAGCATTCTGAATTGCCTCTGTGGAAATGCCATGGACTTGTTAACTGCCGCTTATTTAACGGCAGCGCAGTTGAGAGCATCGAATTAGGATCACGTTTCCATTTGCTTCAATTTTGTTTTTGATTAACCGAATTTCTTACGATTATAAAAGTTTTCTACCCTCGTAATTTCCATTGAAGGCTATTCACTCCGCACGATAAAGGAAAAGAAAAAATAAAAATTCAATAAATCCTATTGTAGTTATATCGGTTATAGTTTTGTTGTTAATATTTTTTTAGGATATCTGTTCAATACAACTTCAAATTCTGATAAACGCTCAATGTATTCGCTCATTCTTCCCTGCTCCTCAACCAAACAATAATTGTAAGTTGATGAGCAGAAATATAAGACAAACTTCAATTCAATTGTACAACGCCCATCTGCTCAGTGTACAGCGCCCATCTGTTCAGTGTACAGAGACCATCTGCTCAGTGTACAGAGACCATCTGCTCTGTGTACAGAGACCATCTGCTCAGTGTACACACACCACCTGCTCAGTGTACAGAGACCATCTGCTCAGTGTACAGCGCCCATCTGCTCAGTGTACAGCGCCCATCTGCTCTGTGTACAGAGACCATCTGCTCAGTGTACACACACCACCTGCTCAGTGTACAGAGACCATCTGCTCAGTGTACACACACCATCTGCTCAGTGTACAGAGACCATCTGCTCAGTGTACAGAAACCATCTGCTCAGTGTACAGAGACCATCTGCTCAGTGTACAACGCCCATCTGCTCAGTGTACAGCCTGTCTCTTATACACATCTAGATGTGTATAAGAGACAGGTGCAGTATTGTGCAGCGCAGTGTTATCAGTGCAGTGCAGTGTTATCACTGCAGCGCAGTGTTATCAGTGCTGCAGCAGGGAGCTGCGATGTGTGGATGCAGTTGTGTGGATCTCTGGAGTGCCTCGAGACATGAGATTTATGACCGCTTTTTCTGAGATAAAAGAGGCTTAGATGAAGCGCCTACGTGTCGTCTTCATAGGCCTAAAAACGAGATATTTCTTACTGTTTTTTTTTTGCTCTGCAACGTGGAGTGTAGCAATGTTCTCCATGGCCAACTCGATCCGTTTATTATATTGGTGGCACTGGCATCATGAAATGCTGTGGCCGGTCTGTAATTTTGCACGAAAGTTTTAATATATTAGAATGTTCTCACATGAAAATTTGGGACGTCTTTTCGCTGGTCAATGCATAACGTAGAGGACTTGAAGCGGAATAGCTTTTCACAGATTCATTTTTTGCTTGCTATTAAACTTTTGTGTGCGTGCCCTAGCTCGAAGTTCGTTTGAACCAGACGCCATGATAAAGGCCTCGTAGAATAATAATAAATAATAACTGTTAGATTTCAAACATCTCTTTTCGTGTCGAGTTTCATAGCGAAAGCTGTTATAACTCTATTTATAATTATTCAAAATTTTGATTAAGGGAAATTTTTAAAGTTTTTGTTGATTGATCTGCTCGGATGAGCTTCTTTTAAGCGCTGCTAATTCCTTTTGAAAAACCATCGTTCCAAATCAGCTCCTGGAGTCGGCAGGTCGAGACCGTTTATACCCAGTTCTTGACTGATGGCAGTCTGCAACTCATGGAAAAATTTCTAACACTGACCTTCGAATTAGCCTTAGCAATTAACCTCGTAAAAATATTGGTCGTTTCCCCAGTGCTTTAAGGTAGATCGTGTTCGCTTTTCTGTGGTCATGAAAGTTCTGTGCGAAATCTACGGTAATTGAAGAAAGGCAAGACCATATCTTCCCAAACACAACCCTTCTGCTCTCCTTCGCCGAATGTATTGATTATTATTCCTTCAATTTAAACATGCGATAAGCAAAAAGTTTTGTTGACGGCATAGTAGAGTCAAATTGAAAAGGTGTTAACTGAAAACGACAATGTACAGCGCAATATTTTAATATCAGTGATGTATACAGCAGTTATGAGAGCGTTATCGGTATAATCATGACCAGCGATGCACGTCGGTTGGCCAACGATCATACGTGCATGAGTTCACGTCCTCGTGTTGTGCTCGCTGTTGTGTGCATGTGAATCTAATCGTCATTGAGCAGGACAGCTAATAGAGAACTCGACGCTCATAATAAGGGTCGAAGCTCTCGACCCTTACTGGTGAAATTATAACGAAAACTTCGTTCTTTGTTTCAATGATGGAGTGAATATTTTACAAGAAAATTATGTAGGTTCGATCTGCCTCGGTTTTTTGACTGGGAATTGAGCGCGAGAGAACCACCGAGATAACCACCGGCCTGATCTGTGTGAGGGTAGGTGGCGTGTGAGGGTAGGTGGCGTGTGAGGGTAGGTGGCGTCTTAGGCTCCTGCGCTAATAGACTTCATTACAAAAGTTATGATTCGATTTTAGCGAGAACGATGGCGGGGCTTCGTTGCGGAGCGCAGTTGAGGGGAAGGCGGTCCGCTGAATTCAAATGAAGAAATGGAATTATAAATTACACAGCACGTGTAAAAGCAAAAATTTTGTGTAATATGTCTTCTTAGTTTGTGTCCGATGACCTTTGCAAAGCATGCGAACTCTGGGTCATATTCATAATATTATGCAGAGGTTTGTTTTCTGTACATGCCTGATAATATTGATACTGATGGTCTTCATTAAAATAATTGAATAAATGCCTCAAAAATTTAATGACGAAATCTGCATTCGTAATTGGATATCCGAGTGAAATTTTTACTTGGTCACCGCACACAACGGCTGGAATTTTCATGTCCCAATAGCACTAGTAGGCATTAAATTCGTCGCCACTTTTTTTATAATTTTATTGTTTTTGTGGAGCTATTTTATGTGTGATCACATTTTATTATTTTAGTTATTATTTATATGAAGATATTGATTGCACGCCACTTGCCTTCATATGTAATTGTTCATGTGTTGTTGATGTGAATCCACAACACAAGTTGTTGATCAATCAATCAATCAATCTTCTCTGCTCGTGGGTGATATTTTCTTTCCCTTTCGATTGAAATTATCAAATAATTACCAATGCATCAAAAACGATCGTTTATATGTAAACAAAACGATCGTTGATGCTGTCCTGATGTAAAATTCTAGCCGTGACTTTGCCGCTGCAGAAGCCCTGTATCACCAGCTTGATGGCACGTCATTTAGACCGCTCTAAATCCTGCCTCGAATCCTGATAGATGACCGCGCCAGGGGGTGGGCAGGCCGACCTTTGGCCGCCCATACGCCGCCTCTGAATCTCGACACGCAGCCCGCGACTGACTAAATTGAACAAAGTTTACATTATCAAAATGCAATATATTTTCCACTTTTTGGTAATTTTAAATCAGTGAAATGAAAGTGATTTGATGAAATTTTGATCGAATGATATTGCTAGTGAGGCCATCAGAATAGGCCTCACGCTGCTTTTTTCCGCTTTCAAAAGCTATACAGAATTTAATGGTATTGCTCTACGCTACACATCGAAATATTTATTTAATTACTCGAATAAACCAAAGTCTTCACTCAAAGTCTACTCAAGTCCTTCACTACAATAAATAAAAATTGCTTACTTAAAGGACTTGGTGCGACCAATGGAGGACTTGGTGGGGCACATAAAGGACTTGATGGGGCACTTAGAGGACTTGGTGGGGCACATAAAGGACTTGGTGGGGCACATAAAGGACTTGGTGGGGCACATAAAGGACTTGGTGGGGCACATAAAGGACTTGGTGGGGCACATAAAGGACTTGGTGGGGCACATAAAGGACTTGGTGGGGCACATAAAGGACTTGGTGGGGCACATAAAGGACTTGGTGGGGCACATAAAGGACTTGGTGGGGCACATA
>NW_025941127.1:0-4832 GCF_000764305.2 Hyalella azteca | reverse complement strand
GGGAGGGTTGGTGTGCCCGGGAGGGTTGGTGTGCCCGGGAGGGTTGGTGTGCCCGGGAGGGTTGGTGTGCCAGGGAGGGTTGGTGTGCCCGGGAGGGTCGGTGTGCTCGGGAGGGTTAGTTTGCCCGGTAGGGTTGGTGTGCCAGGGAGGGTTGGTGTGCCCGGGAGCTGTCTCTTATACACATCTAGATGTGTATAAGAGACAGATACAGGACTGTAACACATGTAGTTGCTTAGATAAAATATTTCCTGGACTGAATTTATTGCAGCCACTCCACCGCCCACTCCATGTGAGCGGCGAGGTCGCTATGTCCTCACATGTACGACTGATTGGGTCATTGAGAGGATGAGTGGGTAGGGGGGTGAGGGGGCATTTGGGCGAATAATAGAGTGAGACCGATTTTGAGTTAGGAGTGAGACATTGTATGGAAGAGAGTGAGATAGCTGTGCAGAGAAGGTGTGAAGGGTGGGCGGACGAGAGAGTGGGATGAAAGATAGTGAGCTAGAAGTGTGTATGTGAGAGAGGGAGAGGGGGTGGGCAGAGGGAGAGCGAGGAGAGAGGGAGAGAATGTGGACAGAGGGAGAGGGAGGAGAGAGGGAGAGAGTGAGTCACCAGACAGAGCGACGTTTCGATCGCTCTCTCCGAACGTGACAGGCCGTCACAGTTCTCACTTAGTGACGTCACTCTGAGTCTCTTCAGTCGTCGCTTGATCCTGCCGGCGCGAGGACGCGTCTGTCCCTCATTGCCCTCGGTTTCCGTGCCCTCCATAGGACTCTTAACCTTGTGAGTTTAACTGCTTCCAGAGTGCTAAATTTCATTATAAACATTGAGCCGATTAAAAAAAATTGTTTGAACTGGCTCATGAAAAGTCGGGATTAAAGTCCGTGGATTTATTACTGTTTTGTGCGCGATAAAACCGTGTTTTTCTGTATGACGCCGACGGTTACCCAACCGGCCTTCGTGGTAGTTAAGAATTTTCTTGCAGTTTGGTGAAATTATAANACGGTCGTGTCGTGGACACGGTCGTGTCGTGGACACGGTCGTGTAGTGGACACGGTCGTGTCGTGGACACGGTCGTGTCGTGGACACGGTCGTGTAGTGGACACGGTCGTGTCGTGGACACGGTCGTGTCGTGGACACGGTCGTGTAGTGGACACGGTCGTGTCGTGGACACGGTCGTGTCGTGGACACGGTCGTGTAGTGGACACGGTCGTGTCGTGGACACGGTCGTGTCGTGGACACGGTCGTGTAGTGGACACGGTCGTGTCGTGGACACGGTCGTGTCGTGGACACGGTCGTGTAGTGGACACGGTCGTGTCGTGGACACGGTCGTGTCGTGGACACGGTCGTGTAGTGGACACGGTCGTGTCGTGGACACGGTCGTGTCGTGGACACGGTCGTGTAGTGGACACGGTCGTGTCGTGGACACGGTCGTGTCGTGGACACGGTCGTGTAGTGGACACGGTCGTGTCGTGGACACGGTCGTGTCGTGGACACGGTCGTGTAGTGGACACGGTCGTGTCGTGGACACGGTCGTGTCGTGGACACGGTCGTGTAGTGGACACGGTCGTGTCGTGGACACGGTCGTGTCGTGGACACGGTCGTGTAGTGGACACGGTCGTGTCGTGGACACGGTCGTGTCGTGGACACGGTCGTGTAGTGGACACGGTCGTGTCGTGGACACGGTCGTGTCGTGGACACGGTCGTGTAGTGGACACGGTCGTGTCGTGGACACGGTCGTGTCGTGGACACGGTCGTGTAGTGGACACGGTCGTGTCGTGGACACGGTCGTGTCGTGGACACGGTCGTGTAGTGGACACGGTCGTGTAATGGACACGGTCGTGTAATGGACACGGACGTATCGTGGACACGACAAGGTCGTGTCGCCAATTGCCGTAATTTGCAGCGGCCGCGGCGCTCTTGCATTTGCAGATTAGAATGACTTCGGTCACGACACGCGTGCCGCAGGAGGGCTAGCGGGGTGACTTGTGCTACTAGTCAGTGTTGGTTGAATAAACTCTAATATGGTGGGTTGTGTTACAAGACATTGTGGGTTAAATGTTTACTATTTTAGTGGTTGTACTGCTAATCATTGTTGGTTGAAAAACCCTAATATGGTGGGTTGTGTTACAAGTCATTGTGGGTTAAATGTTTACTATTTTAGTGGGTAACACGTTACGAGTGATTGTTGATTAAATATGCCCTATTATGGTGGGTGGGACGAAAGTTTTCCTCTGAATGCGCAACGAATGTTCCTTAAATTGTCATTTAATTTCCTGCAGTTGTTGTGTATTTGGAAAATGAAAGGTATCACAATTTGGGCTAATGAAGGGGTGTTCAGTTGTATGGCTTCAATTCCGCCGTACTATGACATATAAAACCATTTCCTGCCGGGGTTTCGGGAGCTGAAACAAAGTGGTTCCCAATTTGGCGTAATGGAAAGGACACTGTGGTTTCCAACTTTGGGTAAGGGAGTGGACACAGTGATCCCAATTCGGAGTAACGGAGGAAACACAGTGGTTCCCAATTTGGAAAATGAAAGGTATCACAATTTGGGCTAATGAAGAGGTGTTCAATTGTATGGCTTCAATTCCGCCGTACTATGACATATAAAACCATTTGTGGAAAGGGTAACACGCATATTGTCGCACATTAAATTAGTTAGTGAGGTGGTACAGTTTAGGATCCTCCCTCTCAAATGCAAACGGGAGCTCTTAAAAGACGTCGGGTGCTAAGGTGAGAACGACGCTCATTTGCATAGCGTAAACACGCGGCGTTTGTTCAGAGCAAGCCAGCGATGCCGGCTCATAAAATGCACAGTCCTCCTTTAAGCGAACTCATTTGGCCATGATGGATGATCCGGCATCCGGACAGATGATATCTTCCAACTAACGCTGCTCGCACTCTAGCTAAATTAAAGTTAACAGCGTGGATCCACTTTCCCAGGAATTGTCTTAAATGTTTTCACGGATGCCTGGTTAAATCATGACTGCTAAACGGCAACTGTATTCGAGTGTTATGTCTGTGATCGAAATTCTGATCTATTAAAAAGTGTTCGAACAACTGATATTATAGTGTTAGTGGGAGACGTTGGGAGACGTATTGAACGCAGGCGAACTGCAATAAAAACTTAAATTTGTCAACTCAACCAAAATTGAGTTTATCTGACCAAGAATCGAAATTTATTCGTGCCGCAGCCTAAAGGGCAGACAAATGGGCATATCGTGACCAATCACTCCAGCTCATTTGGCCATTCCGTCACTCAGTAGGATCATAAATATGATATTAGTTCTTTCTGATATGATTAATTCAGTAGAAACTATCATGTAATTTTCATGACGTCGCTTGTGAACACGTGAAAACATCAAGCTTTCTTCGTAACCGATACAATTAGAGTTTAAAGACTGCAATGAATGACGCTGCACGCTTCTTTCATTGGATCAATTTTTACGTTCAGGTCCAGCCATTTCCAATTGAATTTTCTTTAGAATATTTCAATGCGAGGAGCTACGCATCAAAGTATTTGGTCACATATCTTTTCATGTGTGTGCGTAGGTTGCTGTGAATGTAGGCAATATATATCCACATTTTTTATTTTACATCTGTCGTACATACGATAAAATTAAATTAGAGGTAATATATATTTAGGGTTTAAGGTCGATTAAACTATTGGGTAATGTTTAAATGATGATAAAACTATAGGATATAATGTTTTTCTGATACCTATTAATTCAGATTACATGCTTACAGATTACATTAATTAAATTGAGTCCTCACCTATCCCGGGTGTTACATTCACATCGGTCGCGATACGTGAAATTCGCGATAGGAAATTGTTCGGCTGACAGTACTCACTCGAGTATTTATACTGTAATGGTTTAGTAATTTTCAAAAGTTTACAAATCTTTCCCACACTCATACTGTTGACCGACTTCCTCAGAAACCCGCGAACTCGCGAAGATCCGGATTGATTCTTTCTCATTAATATTTCTTGAAAACCTGTGATAAAGTGAAGCCGTGGAAGGTGAAGCACGAAAAAGCGAGGGATTATTGTAGAAGATATCTTGGTAATTTGGCAAGCAATAACAACGAGAAAATAACTGCATTTACATAAATGAAATAGTCAATATTTTTTTATTCGCCCTAAACTTCAGCATTTATTTGATTAGTGGAAATATAACTGAAGTGTTCATAGTACATGGACTAATGATCTGTTGAATTTTTATGGCAGTGTTAAATATAACTGAAGTGTTCAGAACATAACTTCGTGGATCGCCTCACTGGAGTCTGCCATGAACCCGAAGTGGCGTAGAGCGCTGCGCCACGTCCGCAAGAAAATTGCCTTCTCCAAGTATGAGCTCGTCCTGCAGGCTCGGTGAGTAGTCCACTCCTGCCCCTCTCTTGCCCCTCTCTTGCAGCGAGTTGTCCTCCAGGCGTGGTGAGTAGCCCACTCCTGCCCCTCTCTTGCAGCGAGTTGTCCTGCAGGCGCGGTGAGTAGCCCACTCTGGCCCTCTCTTGCAGCGAGTTGTGATCATTTTTACACTCCGGAAAAATTATTTTTTTTTGAACCAAAATTAATTTGATCAGATGTGACTTTCTGAGTCCAATTGAGAATTTTTTCTTGGTGCAACAGGGACAAGTTTTCTATCAATCAAGTCTCCGTAATTCGCACTTCATAAATTTTGTTAATGATGTCATATCCTGAAGAGAAATCGGGGCAATTGAACATCTCTGTTAACGTTCATAATCTCTGCAATCCGCTTACTTTACCCGAGTGTTCGAGCTCTTTGATTTCAGCGTGCATTAACCAGAGCAGTTTTAGCGTCGTTGCC
>NW_025941126.1:0-512 GCF_000764305.2 Hyalella azteca | reverse complement strand
GGTCATCATGGTGGGTGGACACTCACAAACATAAGTGGGGCAACACGCCGTCATCATGGTGGGTGGACACTCACAAACATAAGTGGGGCAACACGTCGTCATCATGGTGAGTGGACACTCACAAACATAAATGAATCAAGTTGTCCATATTTTGACACACTTTCCTTAACCGCTTCCTGAGCTTAGAGCGCACGTACGTAGCACTGATACGCTCTTTTGACAGGCCAAACTGAGTCAGGATGACAAAAACAAAAGCAAAAAAATGAAAAAATATTCCTTTTTTTTTGGTCTAATTAATT
Source organism: Hyalella azteca (assembly GCF_000764305.2). Taxonomy (NCBI): domain Eukaryota; kingdom Metazoa; phylum Arthropoda; class Malacostraca; order Amphipoda; family Hyalellidae; genus Hyalella; species Hyalella azteca. The sequence goes on along the minus strand of NW_025941126.1, from coordinate 213 downwards.
GCAAAGTTTAATTTAACTAATATTTTTTATTAATTCATGGTAAACTGGTAGATTATTGTGTGTACCGTAAACTGGGGTAACTTTGACCACTTTTTTTTTCAAAATGATGCCATTTTTCTACTAGATAAGTTAAACTTAAATTGAAACATGCAAAATACAGGTCTATACTCTAGCTTCACTCACCATAAATTGCTGGCTCCTGCCTCTCGTAGT
>NW_025941125.1:100659-121645 GCF_000764305.2 Hyalella azteca | reverse complement strand
ATCTCAATCAATCGTCAGTTATGGAAAGATCGGGTTCCAAAGGCCGGATCCCTCGTGAATCAAGTCACGAAAAGTTCAAGAATCGGCAACAGGCCATGGGCCTATTTCTTCAACGCCGACACTTCTATTCTATTCTATTCTATTCTAGAGTAACAAAGATCGGAGCATGGGTGAACTATATAAAGTTGATTCACGAGGATTTTCGTCTTTCATTTCAGCTATCTTGTTACATCACTGAAATCTAGACACGCAAACCATTCCGTAATTCTCATGACAGATTGATTGACTGGGTTGATAGCATTTCGGTGATTGGTTAATGCCCGTGACGTCACTGAGATCAGTGCCGTCATATGCGAACAAAAAGCTCCATCCGCAAAAATGAGCTTCTCATGGGTCAACTTTAAACTAGTTCAACCATGGATCGGAAATTGGATTACAAAAACTGTAGACTGATTCGCAAACAAAATTACTATTTTCGTAAGTAATTATGATCACGTTAGTCAGGGAAGGCTTCGCATGTGCTTTAGCTGGTTTTGCTCGTATTTTGTACGCTGCTGCTGAATTCAAGATAATGTTATTGCCACTGAGAATCCAGTATAATTATAATTATTACAACACTTCTCTTTAACTTCACATCTTGTCTGTTTGTTTGTTTGTCTGTCTGCTACAAATCTTGTAATCGAAATTTAATACACTTCTACTTATCCTATCGATCTGAAATTTTGCACACTTGTGTAAAGTTGGAGACAATGCATGAATCAAATGTCAAAATGAATAAATGTCACGAAAAGTTCAAGAATCGGCAACAGGCCTTGGGCCTATTTCTTCAGCGCCGACACTTCTATTCTATTTTAAAATAAATGATTTTATATATTAAAAAAAATTTTTCATTATAAAAAAATAAAAAAAAAATTTTCAGCTACAAATCTTATAACTGATATTTGACACACTTTTACCTGTCTAATTGATCTGAAATTTTGTACGCTTGTTTGAAGTCAGAGGCAATGCATGAATCAATTAACAGAATAAATAATTTTGAAAAAAAGTATGTATAAAAAAATTATATATTAAAAAAATGAAAATTTTATTTTTTTTAATTTATGAAAATTAGATGAGAAATTCATTGTACATGTACATCTGTAAGATTAGAGACACTTGATTCTTTGGAAGTGTTGTCTTTAAATAGTAATTTTTAAACGTATATTATTTTATAAAAGAACTTGATTCAGTAACATGGATACGGAAAATTTTGATTGCCCTCATCTACGTAACCCGTTTACATACAGCTCGATCTCTACCTACAGCTACACCATAAACTGTGGAAGATGGCACCTTTATCTACACACCCTTCCCTAGGGGGGCAGGACCGATTGTTGTGGTGAGTGATGCCTATTACTTGAGCTAGCGGTGGGGTCTGGGGGGCGAGAGCTCGGTACCCGGCCCGGAGTGGGAGGGTTTTTCGGAAGAAACATCTTTGTCAGAAGTCCCAGCCCGAGATTCGAACCCTCGACCTCCAGATTCATCCCACTAGGTCTAACCGACGCCTTAACCACTACACCAAACTGTCCCAAGTCTGTTAAAGTTGGAACTTCTATTTGAATTGCGTTACGTCTGTTAAAAAGTTATATATTAATTTTCTCCGTAGCGTAGCTACTCGACAGCCCCCAGAGCGCCGGTGCCCTGGAAGCATTATTTGATAGAAATATCAATTGAAAATTAGAAGAAAAAAAAATTTATCAATTTGAAATATTGAACATAACTAGTCTTTAATTTAATTATGCTGGTATATTTTTCCCTATACCTGACAGGCCACCATCTTGGATTCCCGCTTCTGGACGCCCCCGACTTTCCTCCTAAGAAAACGGGAGGGAAGGAGGCCGACACGCAGACGCCGCCCGAGCTCGTAACTTGGCTACCAAAAATTAACAGAATCGTCCTGAGTAATTCCGATACATGGGACGCGTTCTGGAGGCCTTTGTTTTTAATTTGTATTTGAGTTTTCTGGGGTTCTACACGTCTAAAATTTCGTGGTTGTAAGTGTGCCGTTGGCAAGCGTTTCATGGGACAGCTGAACACATACTGGAAACATGAATTATGGAGTCCGTGGAATAATGTGTAGTTTAATACCAGTCGTATATTAAAATGTTAATTTGAGAACTCCAAGCCTAAAATTTCGTGGCTGTAGGTGTGCCGTTGGTAAGCGTTTCATGGGACAGCTGAACACATACTGGTAACCTGAATTCTGATGTCCGTGCAATAATGTTTAGGTTAATATCAGTCGTAAATCAAAATGTTAATTAAAAAAACGTTTGAGAAAAGAAAACATGTCAACATTGAAGACTTCGATTGAGCTATCATTAAAAATCCTCGGTGAAGAATTAAAAATTAACATTCATGCAGCTATAGGAATTGAAAAATCTTCAAATGTAACATCTAAGATCGCTTTCCTCATCCTCAAATGCCATTTAGCTCCCCATAGACCGTCAATATTATCGTACAGGGTGTTTCAGAATTAAGTAACCCTTTTAATTTGTTAATAAATAAAAAAACTAAGAACGTTATGAAGTTGAAACTTGTTTTATTTAAAAGAAGAACATTTTCATGGTAATATTGTATCATAGTTACGTCATCATCCTGTATTTAACATAACATAGTGATGTCGGCGCTGAAGTGTAGGCCTGATGTGGCCTGTCGCCGATTCTTTTCCTTTTCGTGCCTTGTTCATAGATCTAAACTCGTGTCATTTGACAGGATCTTTTCATGACTGGCGATAGTTTGAAGAAGCTACTAGACTTCCACCGGGTTCGATAAGGAGCTAGGCATTTCAAATCTGAACATATATTTTCCATAGCTTTATCTAGTCTGTTCTTGAACGCGTTCATACTTGGAGCGCCAACTCATTGCACAATACGGTCGTACGTGTGGGGACGTGATTGCTCAATAATATTGATCGTCTTAAGGGTTACCGTCGATATATTGCACAATAATATTGAGCGTCTATGAACGGCATTTGTAACGCGCTGCACTCGCAGAGCCTCCTATGCGAGAGGCATTAAGTCTACGGAATTTGCTCCTAAAATTTAACTATGAAATCTCATGTGCCAGGCAACCACGGTTTCTGTTGCAGGACTTTCTAATTGGATTTAAATAGCAGCAAGATGATATTAAAAGATATTTTTTACCAAGTTAAAACCAAGTAATATTTGTCAATCAATTTCTAAAGAGAAATATAAAATGAAATAGAAGTAAATTGTACAATATAAACAACAATAACTGGCATCTTTCATAGCTGCTTTCCTCATCCATGTGTATTATAAAAGTTATGTATTATAATCTGCATTGCCTTTATATTATATACAAATACTCCAAAATCAGTCAACTTAAATTATAAACGTTCGATCAACGTACAATTCAAATAACGGCTTATAATAACTGATTGCATGGAAGTTGAAAAATTTGATATATAAAATCAAAACATATACCGAATCAATTGTTGAATGGCCGCCAGTTGAATATTTTTTATGAGTGATTTATGCCTCTTATCTGCATCGTAAAAAACACATCCCACAATTCTTAATGCATGTATAGTGCATCCACAATTCTTAATGCACGTATGTAAAGCGTAGCCCGCATCTAGAGACTACAATGTCAGATAATTTATTGATTTGCGATTTTTTCAATACTCAATCATCCTGAGTTCAAACTCATTGAGAGCAAGCCGAGGAGCGTCTCAGATGAAAGCATTTCCCGTCTTGTGACGCCATCTTGATGATACAATCTCCGCTGCCGCCATCATGATGATACAATCTCCGCTGCCGCCATCTTGGTGATACAATCTCCGCTGCCGCCATCATGATGATACAATCTCCGCTGCCGCCATCTTGGTGATACAATCTCCGCTGCCGCCATCTAGGTGATACAATCTCCGCTGCCGCCATCTTAAGTCCGTGTGTGAGTTGTACAGTGATGAGTTGTACAACGATGAGTTGTACAGTGATGAGTTGTACAGTGATGAGTTGTACAGTGATGAGTTGTACAGTGATGAGTTGTACAGTGATGAGTTGCTCAGTGATGAGCTGCACAAACACTTCAAACAATGAAAACTTGCCAAACAGTTACCATTCAAATACTTAAATTCCCCGTGGCGTATTCGCCTACATCTTCCAAGGTCTGGAACCTATCAACAGTGATAGGAGTAGCATTACTGTATGCATGCAATGATTGGTTAAATTCAGTGTATACCTTTCATAATGTTTGTGGTCAATAATGTAGATTGGGCTTGAAAATACTTCTATAAAACCAAATGTATTCATAGGGACGTTTATTAGTTTGGCACTTTGGCTGATTGATAAAAATTTCAATCAAATCAATTTAGACCGAATATTGCGTCAATGTTACAATAATAAAATGTTTCGTTTGTAGTTATTGCTCATTCGCACGATTTTTGAGTTTCCGATAGAAGTTGACTCAAGATTCTCGATCAAATCTAAGAAGAAACCTCAACTGATCACTCGTCAAAGATGCATCATCTTTTCACTGCACATACCAGGAAACCTATTAAATATACATGAACCAAAGTTCTTTTATTTCCACCACACCAACTGCAGCCACTTTTGCTGTTAATAAAAGCATATGTTCTGTTCACGTCACCCGCTGGCTCACGGTGAAACATTTGTAAAATAAAACGTGATGAAGATTACTTGAGTGAAATTCATGCTTGTGTTCCGAAAAAAAAAAATTCCAATTAGTTTTTGATTTTTTCTCGGGTCCGATAATAAATAAGCATGCAAATGCGAGTAAGTCATATCGATGCCGTGTCCCGTAGACATGTTGTGAGGTCTTAAGACTCTTCATCACAGAGCTGCGAAGTCCGAATTCCCCGAGACCAGCAGATCTTTGTAAAATCTGCACTAGCGTGTATGTTTGGCTGTCACCAGCCCTTGGTCTCGTTATCTATTCAGCCACATATTTGTGGCTAAAACACCTCCGGCTACAAGGATATTGTTTTTGAGGCAAGGGGCGGCTTTAAGGTGGCCGGTGAATTGCCAGCGGGCGGCCGGAGCTAACCTGCTCTGGCCGACCGGTGGCCACCCACGGTCCGGGGAGGAGAGAAGGCGCTGTAGGGGCACTTGACGGGGCCGATAGAGATATTTATGAGCTTGCGGTTCCTCATAAACAACTGGGCATGATTTGACTCCAACAATTTAGGATACAAATTTTATTTGAACAAGTAGTCTCATGCAACACTAATGTAGCAGTTGCGCAAATATAGCTGCAAATTTTTTTATAATAGTACTGCGTACCATGGTACATCGTTTCATTATTGATTTCGCTCCTGTTATTTGCTTTAAAATGTAGTATTTATATTTGCCTTTTTATTATCATATAAATAATAATATTTACAGTCGCAGTAATAATAGTTTAAATCAATTATTCAGTATGATAATAATTCAGTGGGCTGATATTAATATTCAGTTTGATATTAACATTACAGATTATTAAGCAATGTGCAATGTGTTGTTACGGGTTGCTTTTTAGACTTGAAAAAATTATAGAAAAATAGAATGATATTAATTTAAATGCAGGTCTTCACCGTATTTAATGAACTTCTGATAAAAATTTACACATTTACATGAATGCTCTAATTATTGCATAGATCATGTACGTGTAGAATTTGAAATGCTATATTCAAGCTCATTTAGTTTAATGATTTGCATTAACATAATCATTCATGTGGTAGTACATGGAATATTCAATATTAAATTGTGCTGTTTATGCATTCATTCTCATCCCATTTCAGTACATAATTACGATTTCCTCTTCGTCATCATCCTAACGCATGTTGCTCATTTTCGACCAGCTTAACAATATTAACATGATATTTACGATGTATGGAAACATTTATTGTTAGATTTGACCCTTTAAAAAGCACCTCTGCTTCAGACAAGGGTTTCCAAAGCTGATCGAAAGAGACTGCGAAGTGAGGAGGGAAGAAGGAATGTTTACCTTGAACGCCAGAAGATTTATTGCCATATTGGGTAGGCTGCGATTCATGCAGTGTGACAAATGGTCAGGTCTTGCTTTAATCTACGGAAGTTTCACTTCTTTTTAGGTTTTAATCTACTTATATCTAACACTAGAAGAATGATTCAGAAATGCGCATGTTATATCAATCAATGAATAAAACATAGTTAAATTAACTAGTATCACGAAGATGTTAGAAAAGTCGCTCGTTTTACGATCCTCATATGGGTCAAAATTTTCGTTCGCGATAAAATTGGTAATACAAAGGTTAAATAATTTATCTTACTGTTCGGTAATTGAAAATAATTAGCCAGGATTGCATTCCAAATTTCAGACTTGCATCTTGTTAATGGGAGGACAATTTAATAGCCATAGACAACTAACGCTGTTGACAGCCTTGATGTTCACTCATACGAACTTGTAAAAGCGCATCAAATAGGCTAACGGTGAAATTTTGGTAGAGGTTCTTAACTTCTTATGGCATTGAGAATTACCAGCGTAAATTTTTGGCTCTTTGGTCTATGAGTAAAAAAATACGGGTGCCTCGCAGGACCCTTAAATGTGGCCAGCAGATATGACCAATGCAGTTTCTAAGCTCAAAAATGACATTCGATATTCAAAAGGTGCAGGTAACTTGGAACACACGTAACCATATCAATGATTCTAAATATTTATGTTAACATTATTTTGCCATTAATCAGGTGGCAATGAATGCCAACGCTACGATGTCTCACTGCAGGATTATTTCCTGTACGAAGAAGCTATGCTGTTGAAAATTGATTGATTATCAGGCGACATCATAATTCCTGCCATATGTTTTATGGCTCTGCAGGGGGGCCCGGTGGTTAAAGTTCAGAGTACCAAGATTGGAACAGAGAGGAGCGGGTTCGATCCCAGCTCTGTGTGACAGTTTCTGGTCAGAATCAGCGAGGAGGCCGGGCGGTTAAGCACAGCAGAATTGTAGCAGTGAGTTGCGAGTTCGAGACCGCAAAATGCTGTGAATGTTCTGCGATGTTAAGAATCGGCGACAGGTCTACGGTATAATAAACTCTGAAACCGCTATTAGCCTACTATATCTGAGGTCCGACGCATGGTTGAACTCATGGTTGAACTAGTATAAGGTTGACCAATGAGAAGCTAATTTTCGCTGATGACGTTTGTTGTTCTCCTGTGACGTCACTGATCTCAGAGACGTCACGTGCATTAACCAATCACCGAAATGAGATCAAAATAGTCAACCAATCCGTCATGGGAATGACGGGTTTGTTTGCATTTCTCGATCTCAGTGACGTAACAAGAAAGCTGAACTGAAAGGCGGAACTTCTTGTGGGTCAACCTTATATATTTCAACCATGGTTGAACTATATAAATTGGACCCACGAGAAGTTCCGCCTTTCAGTGCAACTCACATGTGACGTCACGGAGATCGCAAAACGTAAACAATCCATTGTCAGGCCGTGGGTTGTTCGCTGACGATTCGGGTTTGAGACTTTGAGCTGCGGTGTGCGACGGACGTAAGGAAGTTTGCTCCAGTGTGACCTTCAAGAGTGAATTTATACTTTTCATTTTCCGCGATCTTTGATTACAGTGCTTACGAATACGATGAGGCGCAGAGTCGGTGACTGCTAGTGCTAAACAACAATCATCCTCTGATCCTCATGAAACGATAATCAGGTAAGCAAACGAAGAAAGACCCTCCGACTGATGCGATTTCCCCCACGGCCCCACCACCACCAAAACAACGAAGCAAACTAATGCACTCTGCCGGCTGCCCTATCATCAGTCAGAATCTCAAAACATTCAGCTTCCACGTCTGAAACAGTGAGACTTATAAAGATGGACATGGACCTATTTGTGGATTTTAAGATATGTATTTCACTTTCTCTATCAGTCTATCTCCTATGCCAGCAGGGGCCTGCAGGGCAGCAGCACAGCAGAGTGCAGACACCTGACAGGCACCAGGGCCCAGGCTGGGCTCTGGAGATAGTGCCCGGCATAGTGGGACTGTGGGGCATAGTGCCAGTGGCATAGTGGCAAAGCAGAGAGTTTTTTAGACTCTCTTTCAAGTTCATTTTTGAGTCCTATGTGTAGACAAGTAAAGTATCCTGGATACCAGCATTATTATACTTATGAAATTGGTTTTAATCTTGAGTAAATGAGGAAATTAAAAATGAACTGATTCTAAAAAAGCTCTGGTTTGCCACTATGGCCAGTGGCAAACCAGAGATGTTTTAGAATCAGTTCATTTTAATTTCCTCATTCACTCAAGATTTGAACCAATTCCTTATGTATGATAATGCTGGTATGTGGTATCCATAATCCATGATACTTTACTGGTCTACATTACTACATATAGGACTCAAAAATGCCACACTCAGGATGATGTATGTTTTCGGTGAATTTTCCCGCGCATTTTCACTTTTTTTGAGCTATTGCTGTGCACAGTTGGCGCAATGTAATGAAAATTGATTATCTTCGCGCACGTGTTCGCGCAATCCTGGCCATCTTTATTTTAGAAGAAATTTTCTCCAGTCATATGGCAACACTGAACACCGTCTGTTTACATTTCGTATGTATAACAGCCGCAGTTTACGATTACTGTAAATGGCTTTTCATTAAAAATTACCCGGCGACGCATCTTTAAAATGGCCGGCAACGCTTTGGGCTTAAAAATCCATATATTGCCGACGCTGCATCCACCCTCTGCATAGTGGTCTTCAGCTACTTCAGCGCCTTCAGCTTTTAAGTGTGACCCAGAACCTAAAATTGTTTATGGCCAAACTATGATTCAAGCCAAACCCAGAGTACTGACTGTACTAAAAGTCAAGACAATGTGGTAATTCTGGTAGAGCTACTAGCTGGCCTGATGAATGCCCCACCTCAAAGTTCTTTGGCAATGACCTTTCACTCAGTAAAGCCTTGGCAACATTTCCTTTTGGCTCAGCAGGTATTAAGCAAATCAGGAAGACCATTGCTAGGAATCTCCTCAGCACTGTGGCATCAGTGTTTCACAGCTCTGCTGTGTTTCATGGCTCTGCCATGTTTTGCGGCTCTCATGTCTTGTTCTCTAGTCTTGTGTAACAGGTTTGCTGTCCATGCTGCAACTTCCTGTCTGGGGCTACATGTACATGGACATCATGACAAGTCTTCAAAGCTCCCATTAAACAGCAATTAGAAGAAGAAGAAGTTGTTGGGTGGTATGTTACATTGTCTTGGTGTCATATTTGATATAATATATAATGAAATTGACCTCTTCAAAATGGCCCTAAAAACTTTAATAACTGTATCTTATGTTATTATTTACAGTGCTGGTGTTTGCTGTACGATATTTGTACAGCAAAGAAATAAATAACTAAAATTAGAAGTTTAGTCTATTAGTATTGGCTATGCCAGTAAATACAGTAATGGCTGCCAGCCTGCCACTCTGCTTGACAAAGTCTAAAAGAAATGGAGATAAATTCTAACGTCTTGATTTTTTAAGCTAATGCCATATATTCCTGAATCTCTGTTATTATTCATGTTAAAAATTTTCTTTTGATTTACCGTCAACCGGGGCTACTCGGGACGGTTTTGAGCGTTTTTTGTTAATAACTTCTTACGATGAAACATTTCATAAACAAGTTTAGGCTCATTTTATAGCTCATTGCGAGGGCTATCGAATGGCATCTTCAAAAAAATTCCATATGCTATTCGTAAGGTGCCAGAAGCAAAAAAATAGTGTCCCGAGTAGCCCCGTCGAACGGGGCTACTCGGGACACTGGGAATGAAACTTCATTTTAAAACACATGAAGCATGCAGAGCGTACTCATCCATTACTAACAGTACTCTGAAGTCCGCCTCTTTCATTGTAGATGATGTNAAAACACCAGACCAAACACCAACCACATGCCAACCTAGCTTCACGGTCCTGTCACGGTCGCCATAACGAAAACTTTATGGCGGAAAGACAAAAACTGTATATACGAAATAATTTATTCGATCAACCGTGTGCAGGAAGTAAATAAGATTGCGTGAATTCCGCCACTGTTTCGTTCAATGAAGGGCCAGCAGAAAACTTGAGGCGGATGACGTCATGCGTACGTCATCATGCGGCATCTATTAAGTAAATAATGAAGATCACATCAATATACCGAGAAGAGATTAATTGATCAATCGTTGTACTTGGAATTTGTCATTAATTTCTCCGAGATCAATTAGCGAGTTTAACAATCATTTAATCAATTTGGAATTAGTTATCGATCACTAACTCAATTATACATCATTTGGATCAATTTATAAAAATCATTTCATATCATTTGCTCTATTGAATACATAAGATTAGATCAGTTGGCCCTACATCTTTATTATAAATCAGGCCGTGAAGCGGCTATTAGATCTTTAACCCAACACCATCCTTGACAATGAATCACGCCCTGTCAATGCCGGACTTACAGTGTATTGAATAAAGACTTGGCCTCCATGGTAAGTTTGATCCAGCTGAGTCTTCGAAGAGAGGTCCATCATCCTGGGGCGGCTGGTGCAGGTTTAGATTAAGGAGTCATTAGACGTCGGTCCACAGGGCCAGGGAACATCACTTGGAGGAGGTATCCAACGTGAACATCACGAGCTCAACACGAACACAGGCTCAAGTTCTCCGTAGCAACAGTAGGATCCAGATCCGTCCGTACATCCAAAAAAAAATCTGCCTTCCACTGGAGCCACAGCGCTGTTGTAGCTGTCGCACCCTGGCTTTTCCTTGCTCTGAATTTTATTAGTATCACGGACAATGGGGGGCAAAAAATTCAAAAGTCAAAAAGGCGTTGGGTCAGATCTAATATATCATGGATATGGTTATTTAGGATTATTCGATAATGTGGCAATTTATTTTATCCCTATATACAACACCATTCAAATATTGAGATATTCGATAGCAATATTCCAATTAGTTTTGCTACTATAACAATTTTACGCCGTGTTGGAGGTGCGTCCCGAGTTGCCCCGCCAGTCCCGAGTTGCCCCGGTTGACGGTATCTCTCACTCGTCATTTTTTAAGGAAAATTCTATTGAGAACTCTCAGTCTCAACCTTGCATTAGATTTAGCCATTTAATTTTGGGTGACCTAGGACCCAGCGAGCAGCCAGGGTGCAGAAAGGGGGTGAATATCAAAAGATCTTTGGCAAAATTTATGCCTTCAGAAGATCTTGCCAACACATTTGAATTCAAATAATTGCATTTTAGAAATTATTTTGATATTAGTGCAATTACGGTACTGCAAATCTGAAAAACTGCAAGTGCACACAGTAAGGTTTCTGGTACATTGGATGGGTCAGGATGCAGCAAAGCTTGTTCAGAAATCAGTTGTGATGAGTGTAAGTGTTGCAGTGTGTAGAAAATGAGGGATATTTTATCAAAGTTGCTTGCATCATTTTCTTATTATTAATTATCACGTGACACATCTTGAGAATGCCTGGCGATGCTTTGGGCTAAAAATCCATATCATGGCGACTCTGCTTGCAAACTCTGCACTCATGGGAACCAGTGGCAGTAGCTACTAAACTCCATCTGCAAAGTCAAGCTAATCATGGGTCAACATTCTACTAGAACTAGTTCTACCAGGGGTACAATGGACCCCAGAAAAGGCCAGCAATCTCAAAGACTCAGACCAGCGTAGTTGGGTCTTAGTAAAGTTAATTTTTTGATCAAAGTGATTGATAGAGAATTGTCTGAAATTTCCATGAAACAAAAGTTTCATTGTAAAATTAGTTTGAAAAGTTTCTGGATATTTCAGATCATTTTCTATGAACTTCTCTGATACCTTGGCCTGATGTGCTGGTCAAAAAAACAAATTTCCAAGTAAATTATAAAAAATTGGTGTGTGAAATTCCAAGTTTTTAGACTTTATTTGAGATGATTTGCGACCTTATGTTTTTCATGAACCTGGTCATGATCCTGACCTAGGTCCGGGTCCTAGTCACATTCTGACATGGTCAGGTTTGCAGTCGTTTTGTCCAAGGAGAAGTTGGTAAGACTTGTGGCTGATAGGGTCCAGGCTAGCTGGAATCAATCCTGGCTAGGTACTGTCAACAACCCTGGCAAAGGCCACTTCCTCACACTGGTGAAAAACAGGGTTGGCCTATGGCCTTGGACCCATAATAATCGTATGGGTAAAACTGCCTTAGCTAGGCTATGCACCAGTCATGCAGGTGTTAGGGACGACCAATTTAGCTTGCTTTAGGCTGAATGACAGCCCATTCTGCTCTTGTGGATCTCCTGAATCCATGGAGCATTTGCAGCTGCACTGCTCTCAGCGTGCCCTTGCACTCACCTAAGTAGCTAACACACTAACTCATCTCAACATCCCTGTCATGCTGCAAAACCTACTTGCTGAACGCCCCTTTCCCTGCCCCATACAGTGCCTGATAGGTGATGCTGTAGCCATATTTTTATTAGCTACCAAGACCCTCCATTTACTATGAGCAATGATACAACCTGTTTGATCTAACTTAACTAACCACCTAAAACTAGTTCTTTATTTAGACTTCTGTATACAGCTGGTTTTTGATCAGCTACAATATTGCTAACCACTAGTAAACTAAATGCAACTACCACATGTGGGAATTATCAACTTGGATAAAAAAGTCTTTCCTAACACAAATAAAAAACTCTTTCCTACTACAAATGTGTTGCTTGCAATGGAAAAAAAATTCCATGCAGTTTAGTATTATTTGCATTTTAATATGGTATTATTTAGGTAGTGACTGCCTCATATGAGGATGCTACTTTTTCCTCTTACAGCAAATTAACCCTAATCTCCTTCAGAGCTGGGCCCTTAGGGGGTCATGTTTTTTCCTGTTTCTGCGTGATCTGAGTAGAACTTTTCCTTAGCTATTCAGTCCAAAGAAGCTCCAGGCCACCCCCTCCCTTCCAGGGGCCCAGGTTGGACCTTTGGTAACTTGTCATTAACTTGTACAACCCCATGTGAGGCGCTAATCAGGGCATGGATATTACAACTAGCTGGGCTTGGAATACATTGATAATGTGATGATCTCTGAAGCCAATGCTCAATTTCATATCATCTATAGCTATTCTGTAGCTGAGCATTTGGCAATTGTTATTATAAATGATGTTCTTTTATTTTAACCAATTTCTCTCTTACATTTTTATCTTTGTTTATTTAGTTTACTCTCATTTGTTATTCTTCTTTTTGTTCTTGTTATTTTCTTCTAGTACATTTTTTGTGTTTTTTCCAGATTTGTAGATTAACTAGATTTTCAGATGTTACCTAACTATTAGACACAAACTAGACTCCACTTAGGCAAGGGGCTGCATGGACTAATATCCAGAGCTCCTACCGGTATAAGAAGAAATGAAAAAATAATAACATTGTATGGGTGGTGAGTTCTGGACTTTCTGGTTTTTGTCAGGCTCTGTATACTGAACTCTAGTATACAACTAACTCTTAACTGGGCTAAGAACGCACTGTCAATGTGGTGATCTCTAAAGTAAAGCCAATGCTCAATTTTGTATCCTCTAGGCCTAAACTCTACCTACACATGTGACCTTGTTTATTAATAATCATAAACTATGTTTGCCTATGTGATTTGTTTTGTCTCAACCTTTTTTTATTTATTATTGTTCTTTTTTGCTGTTATTGTTTTCTTGCACTATTGCTGTACAGCAATCCCTTGATTAGCACGGTTTTGAATAACGCGGTTTTGATTAACGCGGAAAAAAAATGTGCGACCTACCCTTAATCTACGCGGTGCCAGTTTTGATTAGGGCGACTTTTTTTTCACAACGCATCATTTTCCCGCCTCTAGCCAGAGGTGTTACATTCGTAACAAAAGTGTTACTTTTTGCTTATTAGATCTTATGTTGTTACTTTTGTTACGACTTTTGGAAAAATTCGCCAAATGTTGTTACTTTATGAATTTCAGCCAATAATTCTTTAAATAAGGTCCCATTCCATAGGCTCTGGTGCTGACTACAGAGTCGGTTTAACCGCGCCTTGTCTCATTCATAACTCGAATGGTTGAGTTCAGCAACGTTTGCCGGTAAGTGCACCATGCCGGTGCTCTAGTTACTCGTTAGCCTTCAACTGGTCAAGATCGCTGCCATATCTACTGCTCACTTTTATCAAACTATATAATTTTCCTTGATAAATTACCGTCATAATTATGGACAAAAAGGGAACGCTTAAACGTAAAAATATCACTTTGGAGACTAAGCTTGAACGATGAATTGAACTAAGCAAAATATGAGGAATTTTAGTGGAAAAAAAAGTATTATGTAACTTTGCTATTTTTGAGGATTCATTATAATTATTACCATATATTCTTAAGTTTGATTAGCGCGGTTTTGCTTAACACGGTAAAACTCGGGGATTTAATAACCGCGTTAATCAAGGGATTGCTGTATTGCCATTGCTGTTTGGTTGTTTATTTCTTTCCTTTCAGATTTTCAGCTGGAGCTGATACCAGTACTATACATTATGACTACCATTAGGCACAATTTTACAATCTCAACCCTGTTTAGGCAAGGGGCTGCTGGTACCAGTTTCCAGTGCTCCTATTAGTCCTATAAGAATAAATATGGAGAAGACTCGGTATACCTGCCTGCTGCTTCTTTGTATGGATGTCCCCGAGTCATTTAAAGCTACCTACTCCTCCATTCTTCCACCTCAAAAAAAAAAAAAAATGTGGAAAGAACTGCAATTTGTATTTCAAGTCAAAATTTTTATTCAAATGCTCACAATCTTCTCATTTTGATTCTTGGGCATCCTGGTGTGGCATAGTAGGGCTGTGGGAGCCTAGGAGGTTAGAAGGCTAGAAGCTATGTATGGAATGATGAATGGAATGATTGGTGCTTGGCAATTTTGCAGAGGCATGATAAGGTAGTAGAAAACACAATATAAAGGCTGTTGTAGATCTTTTTAGGAGGAGATTCTAAATGACTGTTACTCAGTCTGTTAGTGATGAAGTCAGATGATTCAGATCAACTATAGCAACTTGCCTCTGCCTGCTAAAGGGTGAAATCCACTTTGAATCTGGTGTAGCTTGAATCTTGCGGTTGCAGTGTTTCTAGCATGTTTAGCAACTATGTAGCTCTATAGCTAGGTGTAGCTATGCATGTTTAGATTGAACGTTGGCGACAGGGCTATATTAGGAGTTAAATTTGTGGCAATGACAGCACTTCTGCTCTGTTAGAGCCAGTCAGAGCCTTGGTAAGATACTTGACTGTGGGGGGCCCAATGGCTGCATGGGTATAATTGTGCATTGGCAAGTGAGTTTTAGGCTCATTTATTGGTCAGATTTTTCAGATTGACTATCTGTGTCTGTTGTATTATTTGAATTAAACTACTGGATCTATTAAATCAGCTTGGTGTCAACTATTGAATTTTATTTCTCACAGAGTTCAGCACGGCTCTTCATTTTAGGCTTCATTTTACCCAGAAAAATTACTCAGTGAGCCTCAATACCTAATTAAAATATTGTCTTGGTCCTTGAACTAAAACACAGTAGCCATTGTATTTTTTCATTATTTTTAGGCATACATTATGGAAAGCCTATTTAACAGTGAACTAATAAGACCTATCTATTAAGAAGTTAAATCAAAAGCATGGAAAATCAAATGAATTCCAGTGGTGATCGCAGAAAGCGTTCAGAACTTGTAGAATACTATGCAGCTGAAAAGAAAAAGTGGGGGAAAATGCCAGCTTCATCTAAATTTGATCTGCTCAGCAAAGAATTTGATCCAGGACTCTACTCTCAGAAGCTAATAAAGGTTTGGAAACAAGATTTATGAATCATACATAAAAATCTGTTCTTTAAGATAACCACAAACAGACTGACAATATGTGGTACCAGTATGCCTTTTATAGGGGCTTTCCTCTCCCCTAAAATATTTGGAAGTCCCTATATAATTCCATGTTCATTTATTAGAATTTTTTTCTTTCTGAAAATTGCCCAAAAAATTCAATAACATGTGGCCTGAATATAAGTATAGATTAGTAATTATGCAACAAGTCATTTTTTAGCTTGAATGTGACCATAAATCATAAGGGGGTTAGTTCCCTCTGTCGATTAGCTAGAAATGTCTTGAAAGTAATATTTTGATTAGCAATTATTTTCTAAGAAAATTTATCTCATGCAGTATTTTTATGTTGAGAAAAACATCTATGAGATCAGTGCTATGTTTTTTGATCACTTATATGCATTTTTTCTGTTCTACTGAAGGCCTGAAAGTTTTAATGTTTTGTCTATACTTTTGCTATATGGCTGGTAGCTGCTAGTTTCATTCTTTCTTGCAGATCATGATAGGCTACCATTCTTCTAAATTTGGTTCTCAAGTTTCAGAAGAAAATTTTCTAAAATTATAAACATTCATGTGATCAATTTGATGCAGAGGAAAATGTTGATGTTACTTTAAAATGCCAACTCAGCTTCATAATTTACTCTGTTCTCTAAATTTATGTGTGTTGAGATTAAATTAGCTGAAGAGAATGAGTGTTTCTTTTATGTGTGGATAAAAATTTTTGTTCTCTGTAGTATGATGAGCTATTGTCCCTGAGACTGGTACTGTTCGCTGGAGTTTAAACTGCCTGCATATCTTGCAGGAGTACAGCTTGAAGCAGCTACTCGAGGAAGAAGCTTCTCTGTCATCAACAGCTCAACGTCTTGACTCTGACTGCCAGACGCTCGTCTATGAACATTATGACAAGTTCCTCCATGCCACTGATCTTGTTCACAAGGTAAGAAATTTCTAATGGATCATCTTTGCCTTGCTTTTCAATTATTTTTTAATCTAATGTCAAAAATTTTGAGTTTCATCTGTGCCATTTTTCTCTAGCTATTTAGGACAAGTGTTACGGTTGTGTGTTAGTAGTGGTGTGAGTGTCTATATAGGAATATATTTTTATTGGTGTCCCACATATTTATCTGCTACTGTATTTAATTTATCAACTTTATTTTTCTTAACGATAAAATGATGTGCATAAGTATTAAACATGAAAATATGCATGTCAAAGCATTTCACAATTTGAAAAATTAACTAATTAAATGGAAGACTCGTTACTTGTAAACAATTTCTTTGTTGAATAATTTACTGAGAAACTGTTGCAGCTGAAGGAGGGTTCTAGTGAAATGGAAGGTCAACTGAAGCAACTCCAGAGCAACATGGCATTAATAACAGATTCTTCATCTGTTATCACAGCCGGCTTGAAGGTTGGTAAACTTCTGCTGCGCCTGTACTGTTTGCAAGACGTATTTCTTATTGCCATATACAGAACTGGTCAAACTTGTTACAATGCAAACAGACCATTAATGTTAGCAGAAAAATATTTAATAGTTACTGACGAAAATGTATTTATTTTGATTAATCCCTCAACAGGAACGACGAAGTGAGCTCTCATCATTGCTCAACGCACATACCACCCTGCAGAAACTTGAATTTCTCTTCCAACTGCCAGACAAGATGGATGAATGTATTTCTAAAGGCAACCTTAAAGAGGTGACAGGGCTTTACTACTTCAGGAATTTAGAGAGCTTTTCATTTTGTTACATCAAATAGATTACTTGGTATAGCCTTTAAATAAACTTGTTCTTTTATGATGTCTTGATATAAGTGACACAGTTTATTTAAAGATTTACCGTTACTTCAATCAAATATAGAAAAATATTATGATTTACTTGGTTATCTTGCAAGTATTTGCAATCTCCAACTATTGTTTGCTAGTTGCTTCATTATAAAATTTTACCTTCAACAAAGAAAAGTGAGTTATTTGTTAACCTAGGGCAGGGTGGCCCAGTAGGGCAGGGTGGCCCAGTGGTTACAGTTCAGAGTACCAAGATTGGCGCAAGAGGCGCGGGTTCGATCCCAGCTCTGTGCGCCAGTTTCTGGTCAGAATCGGCGAGGAGGCCGGGCGGTTAAGCACAAAAGAATTGTAGCAGTGCGTTGCGAGTTCGAGACCGCAAACTGCTGTGAATGTTCTGCGATGTTAAGAATCGGCGACAGGCCTACGGCCTAATAAACGCTGAAACCGCTATATTTATTTATTTGAAGCTTCTGTTAATTATCAGAAATCATGATATGTTTTTTGAATTAATTAGAGTTACTAGCAATATGCATTTACTTGAAAGTTTCATACAATTAATGTATAACATGTTGTATTGGTCATGCTTCATCACAAGACATGAGAGAACTTATTGGTCTCCCAGGGGGTATGTTTTTTTTTAATTAATTAGAGTTACTAGCAATAACTGCAATATGCATTTGCTTAAAGTTTCATACAATTAATGTAGTATTGTTATATTTGTCATGCTTCATCACAAGACACGAAAGAACTTGTTGGCCTCCCAGGGGGTGTGTTTTTTGAATTAATTAGAGTTGCTAGCAATAACTGCAATATGCATTTGCTTAAAGTTTCCAATAATTAATGTAGTATTGTTATATTTGTCATGCTCCGTCACAAGACATGAAATAACTTGTTACTCTCAGGGCGTGGACTGCTACGTGAACACGTGCGAGGTGCTGCACCGCTACCGCCACCTCAGCTCCCTGGCCTCCGTGCAGGCTGACTGCGATGCTGCTCTTGCCAGGCTTAAAGCTGCGTTACATGATACCATTGCTGAGGTACTGCTGCATGATACTGTTGCTGAGGTGCTGCATGATACTGTTGCTGAGGTACTGCATGATACTGTTGCTGAGGTACTGCATGATACTGTTGCTGAGGTACTGCATGATGCTGTTGCTGAGGCATCACTTTTTGAGCACTTGTTAATATCAAGCTACAGTAAATTGCTTTATGATAAAGTTGTTATGCGTTCGTTATCCTTGTAGTTAGGCTAATTGCCTAAGGCTATTTATTTTATTTCACTCATTACCCACTTAGGCCATGAGTAATGTTTCGTTGTTCGACTTCACTTAGAATGAAACAAATTATTGGAACTTGAATTAATTATACAGAGAAATTCAATCATCAGCATTTCTCAACTTAATACTATATTCTCATTAGACAATTAATTCTCTTTATGACGTTAATTTGAGTTGCAGTTTGCTCTGTGCCGCTGATCGTCTCAACTGTTTTTATTGACATTGTATTATTCCTGAATTATTTATCCCAATCTGAATTATTTTTTAATTTGAATTTTTATCAAGATTATTAGTTTTAAATATATAATATATATAGGTTCACAAGGAATTTAAAAGCAAAGAAAACGCCAAGAAAATTCACCATATCGATATTGAAAACGTGCTGCTGAGGATAATTGGAGGATATCCAATATCGATATGGTGAATTTTCTTGGCGTTTTCTTTGCTTTTAAATTCCTTGTGAACTTGCGATGTAAGCAGACTGGTAATATAGGTACATATATATAAGTATAATATTCTTGTATAATATATATAAGAATATATATTCTAATATATATGTGAAGAAGTAATGCATATATAGGTATAGGTATATTATGCTTTTATAATATGTATAAGAATATTTATTCTTATAGATATTTGTGAAGAAGTAATGCATATATAGGTATAGGTAATATTCTTATATAATATGTATAGGAATATATATTTAAAGAAGTAACTGACACTGCAGGGCACAGCCAAGTGTCTGAGCAAGAGCGTAGAGCTGCTCCTGCAGCTGGGGGAGCCGCAGCAGACTCTGCAGCAGAGCTTCCTGCAGCAGGCGAACAAGCGCCTGCACAGCGACCTCCGAGCCATCAAACTTATTGCAGAACCTAAACTCAGAACCAACAGGCGAGATATTTGCTCTTGTTTTTTTGGTGAAATTACTGAGTGCGCCTGTTGTTTTTACACGTCATTTTACTTGTTCTTTATTTGCCACAAGTCCTACATTTTTTATTAAAATCTAGGTAAGATTAGACTTTTTTTGGGTAAAATTACTGAGTGCGCCTGTTGTTTTACATGTCATTTTACATGTTCTTTATTTGTCACAAGTTCTACATTTTTTATTACACTCTAGGTAGGATTCTCCTTGTTTGGCTTTGATGTTCCTTCTGTATGCCTGTAAAGCATGAGCTTCCATCTGACACTTTCATGTGATATATAATATTTCTGTAATAATGTTATATACTGTTCTTTGATATAAGGTCTAATAAAAAGTGTTGTGAGTGCAGAAGGACAAGTATGGCGCCCACTGAGACGTTGTCAGAAGGATATGACTCGAGCACGGAGGAGGAGGACAAGTCCACCATCATGGAGGACGAGGAGCCTTCAAGTCTCACTTCCAGGGATGGTCGTGAGCCTCAGCCTGAGAAGCGCTTTGATGTTGTGAGTTGCCGTGTCTGACATCGGTCTAAAGTTCCCAACTAAACTTTGATGTTGTGAGGTGCCATGTCTGACATCGGTCTAAAGTTCCCAATGAAACTTTGATGCTGTGAGTTGCCATGTCTGACATCGTCTAAAGTTCCCAACAAAACTTTGATGTTGTGAGTTGCCATGTCTGACATCGTCTAAAGTTCCCAACATAACTTTGATGTTGTGAGTTGCCATGTCTAACATCGTCTAAAGTTCCCAACATAACTTTAATGTTGTGAGTTGCCATGTCTGACGTCGGTCTAAAGTTCCCAACATAACTTTGATGTTGTGAGTTGCCATGTCTAACATCGTCTAAAGTTCCCAACATAACTTTAATGTTGTGAGTTGCCATGTCTAACATCGTCTAAAGTTCCCAACAAAACTTTGATGTTGTGAGTTGCCATGTCTGACGTCGGGCTTATGTTCCCAACATAACTTTGATGTTGTGAGTTGCCATGTCTAACATCTGTCTCTTATACACATCTAGATGTGTATAAGAGACAGGCTCTATAGCTAGGTGTAGCTATGCATGTTTAGATTGAACGTTGGCGACAGGGCTATATTAGGAGTTAAATTTGTGGCAATGACAGCACTTCTGCTCTGTTAGAGCCAGTCAGAGCCTTGGTAAGATACTTGACTGTGGGGGGCCCAATGGCTGCATGGG